>NC_051416.1:37704186-37709704 GCF_015228065.2 Penaeus monodon
GTTTTTTTTTCGAGTTTCGCTTATGCCACCCGGTTTTAGTATAGTTTATGTACATTGTTGGTTTACAATTATGTTGGTTATTCACCTGATAATGATATAATTCTAGTTTGGGTATATACAAATTACGTTTATATCACCGGATACAATACAATATTAGGTTTGATATATTCAAGGAATTGGAGAGTACATATTAAGCAAATCTCTAATAGTTAGGAAAAAGAAAGATATACAAACTCGAACCTATGCACAATATAATGGTGTACTTAACATAATATGCTGTTTTTTGAAGGTAGTTCCGTGCTGAGACGTAAATGAAAAAACAATAGTTAAAAAGTAATCATACTAGTCACACAATATGAAACCAATGTAAAAAGACATAATAACAGCTATAGTTATCTAGGCGGAGGTATAGTGAGATTATCTTGAAGGCATCTTCAGATTCTAGCATTGCTTTTGTATAAAGAGCAGCTGACTGCATCCTTTCTTCTACGGTAGTTCTTGGAAGATCTAGAAAATGTTGAGGCCTTATTCTATTCAAAACAGGGCAGTCAAGGATATAATGGAGGAGAGGTGAACAAGCCTTTGGGACTCGGAACTGTATCTCTCAATTGCACTGTAGCTCAGTTTAAGTCTATGGATGATAACTGCTTCACGTCTTGACATAGATTTTGGGATGGTAATTTGCCAGTGGCACTGCTGTACCACTTTGCTGATGTTGACCCTGCATGAACCCAGACTTGGTGTTCTATCCTGGATATTTCTTGAACAGTATCCCAGGCACGTGTTTTTATACTGCTGAGACTAAGTTTGATGAATTTGAGGTGTTCTTGATGTAAGCTGTCCTTTGCGGCTCTATCTGCTTTTTCGTTATCATGTAGCCCAACATGGCTTGGTATCCACATAAAGGTTATTTTTTTCTTCTGGTCTATAAGCTGATTGATATTGAAATGTACAGCAATGATAAGAGACACATTGTCTGATACAGTATCTTGCTGCAGCACATGTATAGCAGAGAGAGTCAGTTAAAATATATATCTGATTTTCCTTGAGAAGAAGGGCGTGTGTTAAAGCTGGTTTGATGGCATACAATTCTGCTTGTAGAGAAGAAAAACCATCACTTATTCTGCTGTTAAGGGTAATATCGTTGTTTACAAAAGCAGACCCATCTCTTTTGGTGAGTTGTTCTACGGATCCATCTGCGTATATCATTGCAAGATCACTTGTTCCTTCAAGGATTTTTATACGGATTCCTGATATCAGTGGGAGAGGACTGAGCTTTGGATCGTGTGAGACAGTTTGTAATAAAAGTTGCAACAGGAGGGTTCCAGGGTTTCAGAGAGAAGTAGGCATGGTGTGGTTTGTCAAATCCTCTATCTTTTATGACTTGCAAGAGATTAAGCTCCTCCAAGAAATTAAAGACTTTTTTCATGCCTTGGGAAACTGTGAAGTGAAAGATCCTGTGGGTGGAAAACTATATTATGCATTTTGGAGTATATTTGAGATGGATTAATTCTGGAGATACACTTGCTGGCATAATTGGTCACCATGAGTTTGTATCTTGACAAAGGTTTTCAATACGAGTCCACCGTGGAGCCCCGAGGGTAAGTCTCATGCATTTGTTTTGTATGATCTCGAGAGATGAGACTTGAGCTGGAGTAAGCTATATAGAGACATGGCACTATAATCAATAATTGAGTGGATCGCATGAATGTGAAAAGTGCGGAGCGCTTGAAAATCTGCACCTGTCTGTACTTCGTAGTACATTAATTCTAGATTTTGGTCTTTTCAATAATATGATGTAATTGATCTGAGGCATCACAGTAGCTGTTAAAATAATACCCAAACATTTATATTGTGTGCCATTCTATCCTTTGGGTATGTATGTAGAGGTGTTGGTTGGGAATGCTGTGCCTTATTTGTAAAGCCTTCGTTTTGTCAGAATTAATTTTCAGGCCGAGTTCTTTATATTTTCAGGATAATACATCTAATGTACATTGGGCATTGATGAGTCTTGAATTGCCTGTGGTAATCAGCTGTATGTCATCAGCATAGTAAGTATGTGGGAGTTAGATGGGAGCTGAATAGAGAGTATTTCTGCTATGATTATGTTGAACAGAAATGGACTTTTATGTGGCCTTGAAATCTGACTCTAGCTTTTCTGTCCTGTAAGTAATCATTGCACCACTGAAGTAGTTTCCCAGATATTCCTCTTGAGGCAAGTGTGCTGATGATGGCTTCTCTGTTTCCAAGCTCAAAGGCTTTTTCTAGATTGAGAAAAACAATAATGTAATCTTGCCATCTGTAAGGCTATGTATAGCGGCGAGATTATCTCTTGTGCCAAAACCTTTGCATTAGGCAAAGGAGTGTTTATGTGGATGGGGTATTAAGAATCTCAATCTTCTCAAAATGGCCCTCTCCATGGTTTTGCCGAGACAGGAAAGGAGTGATATAGGGCAGAAAGCCTTATCTGTTCCAGCCTTTGGTATAGGTTGGATGTCTGCATTTTCCCAAGCTTTAGGAAGGTGGCCAGATTCAAGTGATTTATTAAAAAGCAGAAGTAATACCTGCGTGGCTTGGGAACCAAGATGGCTTATCATGTAGTACGAGATTTTATCTATCCCTGGAGCTGTATCTTTGCTTGTTTTAATTGCAGCATACATCTCATGAATGGAGAAGGGGATATCAGTCTCTGCGGCTTTATTTGCTGCTTCTGTGATGGCGTCAAGTCTTGCTTGCTGAAAGGATGTTAATTTAACTAAGGTAGCAGGTGGAAGCATGTTAGAGTCTCCTCTGGTCTTGAAGGTTTGGATCAGACTCTGCAACTTCTTGGGCATTAGGGAGGCAAGGTTATTTTTTGTACTTTCCTGAAGCGATGTTGAGCTTCCTCCACAAATGCTGAAGGGATGTGTGAGCGTCAATGGTCTCACACCATTGAAGCCAAGCCTTGGACCTTATTTCACGGATCTCTTCTCGTGCTAATCGTATGGCCGTTCTGTAATTTTCAAGCACGATAGGAGAAGGATGACGCTTGAGAACCTTCTTGAGTTGTAGAAGATGATGCTTTAGTTCTCTAATCCTGTCATTGTGATACCACTTGTTTTTCTTTATATTAAGAGTTGATGTGCTGATTGGTATTGAAGCCATGGCTCCATCATTTATAGCTTTAATTATGTCTGCCTCAAGTGAGTCCAGATCTGATGGCGAGTAAATTGAAGACCAATCTTCCATTAGGGCAGTAAAACGCTGCCAGTTGGCACTCCTGAGAATCCATCTGGCAATGGTGGGAGGTAGATGTAATCTAGGTGTATCAATTATTGTGATAGTAGCGTGATCTGAAGCAAGGTAGGGGTGAGTGACCCACTCAGCAGTTGGGAGGATGTTTGTAGTGAGAAAAGTGAGGTCAAGGACCCCTCCTCTAATGTGAGTCTGCATTTTTGAGTTAGAAGAGATACATTTGGAAAGGTGTGAAGCATGTGAGGAAAGTGTAGTCCTGTTCTGCATGTTCTATTCGCAGAGTTAAATGTAGGGTCATTCCATATTTCATGATTGAAATCCCCACATAGGACAGAAGGGGCATTACTTACAGCTGCAAAAACATGATCAATCTTTAACTTGGCACTTTCTCTTGGAGGTCTGTAAATATTGAAGATCTGATGTTTGATGTTCTGTAAGGCTATCACTATTCCTTGGAGTTCAATATCCGGGCCACAGGGAAAAATTTTAATGCTTCCCGCATATATTTCTGATCTTACAAAGATGGAAATGCCTCGGTTGATTCCTTGAACATAGAATTTGTGAAAAGCTTTATAGTTCCTGAGTGACATGTGTGATTTGAGAAGAGTTTCTTGTAATATAAGTATGTCAAATCTCTGTTCAGAAATAGAGAGGCTTAACAGGGGCAGGTTCATTTGTAATCCATTAATGTTCTGCTGAAGTAAGGTAATCCTCTTTTGTCGTAAGTTGTTATTATTCATTTTCAGTGTTAACTTCCTGGTCAGTATCAGTGTCTACATACTGAATGATATTATAATGGTTGCGTGTGTGCTTTCCTCAGGTATATGTAGAACCGGCGGAGATCCATCAGAGGCAAGAATGATGGCTTGTTTCACATTGGGGAAAGAGACGGTTTTCTGCAATAAGTCAGATTTCAAATCGGACCTTGGTGGAAAGTCCGTATTGGTCTCTTCATTTTCTATGTTTGTGGTAGTGGAGTTGTCGCTTCCTGAGGACGAGTGTCTTATGCGTTTCCTGAGAATTCTTTTCCCTAGAGGTCGTTGTGATGGTTCTCTTTGATTGTTGTTGGAGATTTGTAGTGAGGCTTCTTCTGACTCTGGTGGTCTTAGAATCTGTGGAGATGGAGGTGCTAGGAGTGGGGTCAAGTGACATCAAGTCTGTTGTAGGATATTCCTGCAGTTCATTCGAGAGCTTACCTGTGTCTAAGATATGTATAGTTGGGTGTGTAGTATATATTGCGTGTCTGAGAGCCAACTTGATGGCGTACAGTTCAGTTTGTAGAGTGGATGCTCCATCCGACACTCGGTGTGCTATACTCATGTCGTTGGTAACAATGGCTGCCCGTGATCTGCCAGTGGCCTGATCAACAGAGCCATCCGTGAAGATGATGAGAGTATCTTTTACCCTGAGTGCATCTATGTTCACCTCTAATTGTACTATCATGGTAGGAGTACACAGAGCTTTCGTGGTGGGAATGGTGTTCGTGTGTATTGATAGAGTCCTGTCTTTCCATGGGGGGTCTGGTTGGTGGTGTTGGTGATTGGTATCTATTCCTCTTGCCGTTAGTATAGGTACTTTATTAAAGAAGTGGAATGCTTCAGCTAACTTACTGTGCCATGTGAGGTTGTGGTGTAAATCTTGGTTATGAAGCATATGGCTGAATGCTATTGAGGGTGAAGGCCTGGCACGTGTGATCAACTTTGAATAGAGAGTGACTGCTATTTGTCTGATTCTGGTGTGGCGAGATGTTAAGTAAGTCTCGACTCTTAAGTTAGCTAGTCTAGTCCATCTTGGGGCAGCAAGTATTGATCTTATGGCTCTATTCTGTATGGTTTCTAGAGAGACAATTTGGTCAGAGCTGAGTGTTGATAGTGCAGGCGCACTATAGTCCACTAGGGATCGAATTACATGTGTGTAGAAGAGTCTTAAGACTTTGAAACCAGCGCCTGTCTTACAACAGGTAAGCTTCCTTAAAATACAGAGGCGGGATTTTGTTCTTTCTAGTAAGAATCATAGGTGTGTGGTGGCGGACAGTTCAGAATATGCCTAGGCATTTATATGATGGAACCCACTCAAGGGTTATATTGCCTATATAGAGCTGGCAACAGGCTGATACTCTTCTTATCTGGAGTGCTTTTAACTTACCTGGTTTAACTTTTAAAACAAGCTCTCTGCACATATTTTCCAGCAGGTCTAGTGAGGTCTGTGCATTTATGTGAAGGTTTGGGCCAGTAGCTACAAGCTAGATGTCGTCTGCATAGGCTAATACCTGAACATCTGATGG
>NC_051416.1:37709780-37712144 GCF_015228065.2 Penaeus monodon
TTCTCGAATTCGTAAGAGTCAGACAATTCTCCCTGGAACCTGACTTTGGCTTGCCTTCCAGTCAGGTAGTCTTGTATCCAATCAACGAGCCTCCCTCTGAGGCCTTTTTCTGCTTATAAGGATAAGATGGCCTCTTTATTGGCAAGTTTGAAAGCTTTTTCTAAGTCCAAGAAGACTACAATGCTGTCTTTTCCATCTATAAGTGATTGGAGTGTTATGATGCTATCACCAGTGCCTGCACCTTTTTGGTATGCAAAGATTGTTGGTGGAAAATCGGTGGTGAGATGTTGCAGTCTGTTAAGTACAGCTCTCTCCATGATCTTTCCTAAACAAGACAGTAGGGAGATTGGTCGAAAGGAGTTGGTGTCTTGCCTAGGAATTGGTTGGATGATTCCATGCTTCCAAGCTGGTGGTAGAAGACCCGTTTGTAGTGACTGATTAAATATCCTGAGAAGAACTGTCCTGCACATTGAGCCTAAGTGGTTAATGAAGGAATATGGGATCTTATCAGCTCCTGGAGCAGTATCTTTCTTGTGTGATATTGCATGTGTGAGCTCTTGCTCAGTGAAAGGAGAGTCGCTCTCGGCTTGAGTGTGGATTGCTTCTCGTATCTGTCGCTGTTTAATGCGAGAGAGTTGCTGTAGTTTTCTAGTAATATTTGCCAGTAACTGGGAAGATGCGCTTCTTGCTGCGAACATGTCACCTAGTCTGTTTGCTTCTTGTAATGGATGTGGATGTGTGGAGGGCTTGGGATTTCGCAATCCAGGTGCTGTTCTGAGTTTATCCCATAATTCCCTGAGTGTTGTGTGGGTGGAAATGTTCTCACACAAAGTAAGCCATGCCTGATTTCTGATCTCTAGGATCTTACGACTGACTAGTCGTCTGAGGGATCTGAAGGATTCATGAATCTCAGGGGAATTTGTTTTCCTTAGTTTAATGGCAGTGGTGAAATCCTTCTCAAGCAGAGGTAGTTCTGGTGTTGCAGTATACTGAGTTGCCCAATCTTCTAAAATTTGAGTGAACTGTGGCCAATCTGCTTTATTTAGATTCCATCTTATAGCTGGTGGAGGTAGTGGTATGCGTGGTAACTGTAAGTTGGTTATTATAGCAAGGTGGTCAGAGGTGAGAAATGGATGAATTATCCAGTCTGCGGTGTACAATAAGGATGTGGACTCCACCTTTGGTGTGTGTAGCTTGTCTGGCATTCAGCAGTGAAAAATCTGGAAAGGAGTCTAGAAGTAGTTTGATGTGTCTTCCTGTGTCATCTATTCTGTGAGCATTCCAGTCGGGGTGGTGTGCATTAAAGATGATGGTTGGTTCATTTGCTGCTAAGCCAAAAAGTTTGTTGAGCTCCAATTCACAGCTGGGATGAGGTTTGCAATATACGTTGAAGAGAAGTAGATCTGTATAATGTAAGGAGAGCTGAATGCCTATGCATTCAACTTGATCTCTGCATTCTGGTGCAGGTGTAATTAGTTGGCTATGGATCGAGCTCTTGACGTAGATGGAAGTACCCCTACTTTGTCCAGGTATATGAGTGGAAAGCTGTATAGTTCTTAATGTTGCATGTTCTATTTTCGGGAAGAAGGGTTTCCTGTAGTACTAGAATGTCAAAGTTGTTTTCTGCATTGGTTGCAAGATTTCCTCTTAACCCAAGTATGTTCCACTGTAAGATGCAGAGGAATGAAGTCGATGAAAATGAAGTTGTATTATCCATTGGTTTGTAGTAATAGCAGTGAGTGGATTGAGGATTGGTGAGGGGCTGGTTCACTAGATACATTAAGAGGTTGTGGTCCAAAGTTGAGTCTTCCTGAGGGATAACTTCTGTGGAGGAGGCTCGAAGTACCTGTTGCTTGGGCTGAGATTTCTTATTTACCGAGGTTGAAGGTTATGGGTGAGGCAGAAGTTTTGTGTTCACAGAGTCTGACGATTGTGGGAGAGGTGGAAAGTCATTGGATGACACTGGGTTATCAGTGGAGTCTTGGGAGGTGATGGGAATTGTTGGCAACTGTTGCACAGTGGATTCGGTCTGTTGGTGCGTAATGGGGGTCGTGAGGCAGAGATGACATTATCCAATAGGGCATGTAGAATTGAGGGGTTTACTGATTTACCGAGGGCCATAAGGCCAAGTTAGATGGTGTTGACCAAAAACTTGCTGATGACAATATCATGTGAGGAAGGAGACGTGGTCGGTCGAACAAGGTCAGAGGAATTGAAGTTGTGAGCTCAAACTTGAGTGGGAGGTCATCTGGCGTGGGATGGATTTGTTCCAGTCATGGAGTTTACTGGTGAATGTACGTTGTGTTGGTGGTCCTTCAAGTGGATTATCTTTGGGGAGAAGTGCTCATCTCTTCTGACAACAGA
>NC_051416.1:37712322-37712666 GCF_015228065.2 Penaeus monodon
ACTCCCCTTGTGGCACTGCCCACAGAGTTCACCTTCAGAGGGGACACTAGTGTTTTCGTTTCTCCAAGCAATCTCACTTCACATGGTAGACAGCTCATGTACCGTGCAAATGTCCTCAGCAAGCTTGTATATATCTTGGCATCTATGAAGGAATTAGGAAGGAATTTCCTCCATAATAGCTTGATCTGTTGTCTCTGTATAGCCAAAGGCAGGATTTGTACCTTTGCTTAAGACATGTGCCAATTCTTTGGTCACAAGTGAGAAGGCAACTATGCCGTGCGCTAGCGTGCTGGAGCACCCCATTATCCGATGTGCTCTCAAATTTTCGGAGTGAATCGCTCTCC
>NC_051416.1:37718121-37718534 GCF_015228065.2 Penaeus monodon
CCACGGTACTCTCCTTCCGGCGACCGCAGTGACAACTTCTCTCTCCTGACCCCACCTACCCTCGACAGTTCTCCACTCAGCTCCGTGCGAGCTGCCTCACCTCAACGTCTGAATTCTCTTCGAGCCCTTTCATCAAGAGCACATACGATCGTACTTCCTTCTCGATACGTTGCCTGCGGTCGCCGGAATGGGGTCACCATCGAAGGGCATCCCTGTCTACAGGCGATACCTTCCTGGGGCGTCTTCTGGCTACTCGTTGCCAGTGGGCGAGGCTTTTCGCTCCTTAAACCACCCAGAGACGAAGTCTACTTCGACACAAATAAAGAGATCCTACCAAAAGATCAAAGAAATAAATAACACAAAAACGGGTGGCCCAGGCGAAACCCGTTCCACTCCCCAGTGGGTGGTAAATC
>NC_051416.1:37718787-37718946 GCF_015228065.2 Penaeus monodon
CACTCCCCCCCCCAAAAAAAAAAAAAAGCCTACTATCATTATGTTTTTTTTATGCTCGTATTTTACACACTTAAACCCTTACCCCCTTTTTTTGCTTGCCTACTTTTGTTTTGTTTTGTTTTTGTTCCTGCACCATCTCTCTCTGACCACGACTCTTGT
>NC_051416.1:37719426-37719533 GCF_015228065.2 Penaeus monodon
AGAAAGTCAAGTGTTTTATTTAATAATTTTTTAAAGTACCAATTTTCTTTCCTTGTAAAAAAAAAAATATGGTCAACTTTTTGTCTTTTACAAAACCATTATTTTAG
>NC_051416.1:37719950-37720058 GCF_015228065.2 Penaeus monodon
ACGCCAAATATATCAAAACCTTTCGACACCTAAAACCCCTTCAAATAATACGCTTTGACCGTGCTCGGGGTCCTTCTTACATGCTTATTTTTATTATCAAAACCCGAA
>NC_051416.1:37721149-37722695 GCF_015228065.2 Penaeus monodon
GAGTGTTGTTGGGTGGAAATGTTCTCACACAAAGTAAGCCATGCCTGATTCTGATCTCTAGGACTTACATATCGTTGAGGGATCTGAAGGATCATGAATCTCAGGGAATTTGTTTCCTTAGTTAATGGCAGTGGTGAATCCTCTCAAGCAGAGGTAGTTCTGGTGTTGCAGTATACTGAGTTGCCCAATCTTCTAAAATTTGAGTGAACTGTGGCCAATCTGCTTTATTTAGATTCCATCTTATAGCTGGTGGAGGTAGTGGTATGCGTGGTAACTGTAAGTTGTTATTATAGCAAGGTGGTCAGAGGTGAGAAATGGATGAATTATCCAGTCTGCGGTGTACAATAAGGATGTGGACTCCACCTTTGGTGTTGTAGCTTGTCTGGCATTCAGCAGTGAAAAATCTGGAAAGGAGTCTAGAAGTAGTTTGATGTGTCTTCCTGTGTCATCTATTCTGTGAGCATTCCAGTCGGGGTGGTGTGCATTAAAGATGATGGTTGGTTCATTTGCTGCTAAGCCAAAAGTTTGTTGAGCTCCAATTCACAGCTGGGATGAGGTTTGCAATATACGTTGAAGAGAAGTAGATCTGTATAATGTAAGGAGAGCTGAATGCCTATGCATTCAACTTGATCTCTGCATTCTGGTGCAGGTGTAATTAGTTGGCTATGGATCGAGCTCTTGACGTAGATGGAAGTACCCCTACTTTGTCCAGGTATATGAGTGGAAAGCTGTATAGTTCTTAATGTTGCATGTTCTATTTTCGGGAAGAAGGGTTTCCTGTAGTACTAGAATGTCAAAGTTGTTTTCTGCATTGGTTGCAAGATTTCCTCTTAACCCAAGTATGTTCCACTGTAAGATGCAGAGGAATGAAGTCGATGAAAATGAAGTTGTATTATCCATTGGTTTGTAGTAATAGCAGTGAGTGGATTGAGGATTGGTGAGGGGCTGGTTCACTAGATACATTAAGAGGTTGTGGTCCAAAGTTGAGTCTTCCTGAGGGATAACTTCTGTGGAGGAGGCTCGAAGTACCTGTTGCTTGGGCTGAGATTTCTTATTTACCGAGGTTGAAGGTTATGGGTGAGGCAGAAGTTTTGTGTTCACAGAGTCTGACGATTGTGGGAGAGGTGGAAAGTCATTGGATGACACTGGGTTATCAGTGGAGTCTTGGAGGTGATGGGAATTGTTGGCAACTGTTGCACAGTGGATTCGGTCTGTTGGTGCGTAATGGGGGTCGTGAGGCAGAGATGACATTATCCAATAGGGCATGTAGAATTGAGGGGTTTACTGATTTACCGAGGGCCATAAGGCCAAGTTAGATGGTGTTGACCAAAAACTTGCTGATGACAATATCATGTGAGGAAGGAGACGTGGTCGGTCGAACAAGGTCAGAGGAATTGAAGTTGTGAGCTCAAACTTGAGTGGGAGGTCATCTGGCGTGGGATGGATTTGTTCCAGTCATGGAGTTTACTGGTGAATGTACGTTGTGTTGGTGGTCCTTCAAGTGGATTATCTTTGGGGAGAAGTGCTCATCTCTTCTGACAACAGA
>NC_051416.1:37722873-37723219 GCF_015228065.2 Penaeus monodon
ACTCCCCTTGTGGCACTGCCCACAGAGTTCACCTTCAGAGGGGACACTAGTGTTTTCGTTTCTCCAAGCAATCTCACTTCACATGGTAGACAGCTCATGTACCGTGCAAATGTCCTCAGCAAGCTTGTATATATCTTGGCATCTATGAAGGAATTAGGAAGGAATTTCCTCCATAATAGCTTGATCTGTTGTCTCTGTATAGCCAAAGGCAGGATTTGTACCTTTGCTTAAGACATGTGCCAATTCTTTGGTCACAAGTGAGAAGGCAACTATGCCGTGCGCTAGCGTGCTGGAGCACTCTATTATCCGATGTGCTCTCAAATTTTTCGTGAGTGAATCGCTCTCC
>NC_051416.1:37728729-37729147 GCF_015228065.2 Penaeus monodon
CCACGGTACTCTCCTTCCGGCGACCGCAGTGACAACTTCTCTCTCCTGACCCCAACCTACCCTCGACAGTTCTCCACTCAGCTCCGTGCGAGCTGCCTCACCTTCAACGTCTGAATTCTCTTCGAGCCCTTTCATCAAGAGCACATACGATCGTACTTCCTTCTCGATTACGTTGCCTGCGGTCGCCGGAATGGGGGTCACCATCGAAGGGCATCCCTGTCTACAGGCGATACCTTCCTGGGGCGTCTTCTGGCTACTCGTTGCCAGTGTGGCGAGGCTTTTCGCCTCCTTAACCACCCAGAGACGAAGTCTACTTCGACACAAATAAAGAGATCCTTACCAAAAGATCAAAGAAATAAATAACACAAAACGGGTGGCCCAGGCGAAACCCGTTCCACTCCCCAGTGGGTGGTAAATC
>NC_051416.1:37730037-37730145 GCF_015228065.2 Penaeus monodon
AGTAAGTCAAGTGTTTTAGTTAATAATTTTAGTTAAGTAACCAATTCGTTCCTTGTATAAAAAAAAAATATGGTCATTACACTTTTGTCTTTTACTAACCTAGTTATT
>NC_051416.1:37745735-37746135 GCF_015228065.2 Penaeus monodon
AGGGGTAGAAGAGGAAAGGGTAGAATGCCCTCCGTCTTTCCTTAGAAAATACCAGTTATCCACACTGGGGTAATTTGTAGATTGTTAACCCTTGCATTACGCTAAAAATGCGTTACCTACATGAAAATCTTTAAATTCTCAGCTTTATCGTCGGCTTGAGTAAAGTGGTTCTACATTCATGGAGTCATGTTGACTCCTTTTTGTCTGCTGCTGTTGTGTGTGATACCGACTACCGAGTGAAGGAATGGAGAGTGGAGCTTAATAGAAATAAACAGTTTCACGCTTGTGAGTAATGAGGTGCTGCAGTATATTACCAATTGAGAAAAAACTGCATAATTATGCTCCTTATCCTATATTAGATTACAATAACATAATCCAAAAGCATCATCACAAAGTCTTC
>NC_051416.1:37747767-37747909 GCF_015228065.2 Penaeus monodon
GCTGTATGGTTTTGATAAAATGTAGGAGACGGCTCATTTAATGTTTGATAACTTTTCAAAACAGCCTCGAAGCTTTTCATTTCCAAAGCGGAATAATCTTCAATAGAGGAAAGCTTGCGAAAAGACAATTCAAAAACAGTCC
>NC_051416.1:37751655-37751769 GCF_015228065.2 Penaeus monodon
TTGGCGCGCGTGCACAATTTCTATAACATTACGTCAATATTTTGTGATTAGTAACACAATATTTTGTATATTCTTTTCGATTATTCTGATCATACGTTTTGCTATTACTATTTC
>NC_051416.1:37751971-37752053 GCF_015228065.2 Penaeus monodon
CTTTTTGTCTACCCGGAACTTCAGTAGTTTGAAGAGAGAGGGATCGTCTAGGAAAAAAATTGTATATTTGATACGCTTTATG
>NC_051416.1:37752502-37752608 GCF_015228065.2 Penaeus monodon
CTTCTTTTTTAATTTGTTCACAGATTAATTCACTTCAAATGTTATATAGCTATATGTTTATACATGCTAGTGCCCTATACGTCATATTTGATGTTATGATTATCGA
>NC_051416.1:37755021-37755110 GCF_015228065.2 Penaeus monodon
TATTTATGTCTTCTTTTTCATTTTTATTACGATGTCTTAATCGTTTGCTTTTTTACATAAATGTTAATTATTCATTCATTTGCCGTGTC
>NC_051416.1:37755436-37757043 GCF_015228065.2 Penaeus monodon
TTTACTAAATTTAAATATTAATTTGATTTAAAATTTCTTTTTAAACCCCCCCGCAAGAGGGAAAAAAGGGTTTTATAGCTAGTAATATGTCAAATATAGAAAAGCATGTTCGATGACGGGCGATAGTCGTGTCCCTGTCTTCTGTCCTCCGCAGTGTCGAGCAGCAGCCACGGTAAAAACATACACTTACGGGCTTTAGAGTGGTCTGAATAATATTGATTCTGCCACTAATAGGAAATTTTTTTTTTGAATGGTTGTAATGCGTGCCCCCTTGATACTGTATTTTTCAAAATTCACTTTTCAATAAATTTTAACGGTTATCAGTGAGAATTTCAACGGGTGGAAGAACTAGTTAAAAAAAATTCAACGTATTTCGGTTTCAAAACTTGTTTAAAATCATTGACCCCGAACGTCCTTTAATCCCCGAAAGCGCATCAAGTTTTTTCCTGTCGACGGGCGGGGGAACGAACACAGCTTCACCTTTGCGGGTAAGGGGGCGCCCGGGCCCCACCAATACGGACCCAAAAGGGTGATATGCGCGTGCCAAATTCACTTTCGCTGGTTTACCGTAAGATAGGCGGGAAAAGGGCCGGGAAAGGGGGCGTACGGCGGACCAGTGTTCCTCCAAGGACTCGTCCAGATTACGAGATTTTGAGGTAAAAACGAACCCTTCCAGGTTGCCGTCAGAAAATTCAGGAGTCGCTGAAAGGTCACCGGGGCGTTCCCCCCCCTGAACGGAAAAAATTTGAACTCGCAGGGGCCGGAGGAGTAAAAGCAAAAACCCCCGGTCTCCCCCATTTTTGACGGAATGGATATAAAATTTGACAGGAGTTTCCTTCCCCAACCATTAAGGGTTGTCCATCCTCGGGAGGGGAAAAGAGCCCCCCCCAATTTCCGCATTTTACCTTCCCGTATTCACGCATAAAAGGTAAGTGTAGCTACCCCTTGGGGGCCAGGAGCAGGGGGATGTTCGGGGCTAAGGTTGGGACTATTATCCCCTGTTCTTTAGACGTTGAAAATCTGCCGCAGGGAAAGTCCTTTTTTCCCCGTTGAGTTTCAAATCGGTTCCGCAGGGGGAAAGAGAGGCATCATAATAAAATTTTCAACTCCTCGAAGAGAACGAAAGTTTTGCTGTTAGGCAGCAGAAAGGTTTAAGTTTTTTATAGGTTTATCAAGATGGGCGAATTGGGGAGTTAGGGTCCCCAAAAGTTTTTATTATTTTCACTACTGACGTTTGAAGGTGAACTATGAAAAACCCCTTGTACTTTTCATATTTTTCCCTTTAAATATCCGTTTTTAGAAATTTTTAGGAGGGGTTTACGTATACCTGGGGTTGTTTCTTTAAAGGGTTTTAAAATTTCAAAAATTTAAAATCATGGGCCGTTATAGAAAATGAAAAGAAACCCGCAATCCAGTCGAAAAGGTGGTCGGAAGAGGTAGGAATGCTAAAACTAAATCATCCTCATTGAAGGTTCTTACTTCAGTATACTTCATCAAAATGTTCTTTCATTTTAGAGTGAGCTTTACCCAAATGAGTGTGGGATATTTAAATAGCTGTTTGTAATCTATGCTTAAATTTTTCAACATAAGCAGCTATAGGAATCTCT
>NC_051416.1:37757194-37757826 GCF_015228065.2 Penaeus monodon
TGTTGTTCTCTTTAGTGGGGCAAGGTGAAACCACAGGACAAGTCCCAATTACCAACAAAATCATTTACAGATTCCGTTATGGAAAGACCAAGATCAAGTTTATCTCAATATTTAGATGCAACCTCTCTTGTTATTAGCATTGACGTGAAGACTAGGTCTGCCTTTGTCAAATGAACGCTTTTTTGCCAATATAAACTCATTTATGACATGACCGTGTTTCTTGCAATTAAGGCAAAAAGGAAGGTTCTCACCGCGAGAAGCAAAATTCCTCCTCTCACCACCAGTTTCTGATGACTTTACATTGACAGTCCTGTGGGTATGTGGCAGTTCAATCCTTCTGGCACTATACTCCATCCTCTTACCACTATGCTGGTTAGACTAGAATGAATGCTCATTACATCAGCAAGAGAAGTTAAGATTAGTGAAAGCGAAAGGATCGGCGGCACTACCAGCCCCGGCTAATGTGCGCAGACCACGCTTGTCAGTGTGAGAGCGAACTTTTACAGACATACACTTCTTTATGTTCTCGAGTATAAACAGTTCTAGTAATTTATCCTACTCGAGTGCATCACCCTCGACCCATTTTTTAAACAACAGTTACTTTTGGCGGACAAATTCAACAAAAGTGTGTT
>NC_051416.1:37759009-37759153 GCF_015228065.2 Penaeus monodon
GTAATGCTTTTTTAAATAAATGTATTAAAATCCTCTTTTATTATCAGTATTCAAACATCTATTATTAATTAGTATTTCTTGACTGTCAAAAGAAATTTGGAAAAATACTCAATATTTACAATTTATTTTATTATATCCCCTCAT
>NC_051416.1:37759279-37759362 GCF_015228065.2 Penaeus monodon
GAGCTGGGGGGCGACGAACGCAATTACTGGAACTGCCTAGCTACAGTAGCCAACAACATTTTTTACATTAGCTTTACAAATAG
>NC_051416.1:37760893-37761192 GCF_015228065.2 Penaeus monodon
CCTTAATAGATACACTGAACACATTGGAGCGGTCGTATGCAAATGTGAGGCGAGGTGTTGTACTTTGGCAAATTAATTTCTTCACCAAAAAAACAGTATTCTTAAACATGCGGCTAATCTTTATGAGTGTAAATCAAGTTAACATAACTCTATCAAAAAAATAATAATGCCAACTAGCATGAATTTAAAACTATAAAACATATTTCACGTGGTATTGATTGTCTGATTAAGAGACTTTTAGCACTTTAATTAAGAAAGTAATCAAAACTCTTTTGAAACTCGAAACCAGAGTTTGTTCC
>NC_051416.1:37762047-37762195 GCF_015228065.2 Penaeus monodon
GTTAGGTGCTTGGACTTCTGGAGGCTTTATAATATAAAATTAAAATATCTTTCTATGTACAAGGTACAAAACAGGTATAAACGCGAAACAAAATAAACATATTCATATTATTTTAAAAATAAAATAAAATGTCGTTGTAACGTCCACG
>NC_051416.1:37762458-37763560 GCF_015228065.2 Penaeus monodon
GTTCTGACCCACACGATATCTATTTATTTACTTATTTTGGGTGGAAGAAACTCATACAGCAGCTTAATCTTTTCATTCCTCCCCAGTCTTCTAATGTAATATCTACTCCCCCTTCCTCCCTTGTTCTTCAGAATTACCCTATGCTTACAGTTCTTGTTACCAATGTTATTTTGGTATGACATGCTCAGATCCTAAGATCCCCTTTATAAACAGAGGTCAGTATTAGTATAAAGTATCATTCCCCCTCTCTCACTGTAAAAAAATAAAGGCATTATGTGAATTATTATATGTCGTGATAGATAACCTTTACTTAACCACAGCACTCCTCCGTTCATAAGGCTGGAAGCCAATGAGGAAAATAGACAGGATTTCTACACGCGAGAGCACACTTGGAAAACCTTTCCCTTTGTTGGAAAAGCAATGAGAAGTTCCGAAATTAGAGGCCAGGTTTTGTAAATGTTAACCGTTAACTGAGATGGTAAATGCATTTCATAATAATAGCGAAAATAACAAGAATCAAAGTGGCCTACCTTCCGCGTACTTTGTTCTACAAATATCTTCTCTCTGTTTCTTTCCGGTTAATTAACACAAGTTTACAATCCGTCTTTAACGGAAAGCGCGTCATTTTGCCTGTCATTCTCTTTAAATCATTTATCACTGGTCTATTGTCACGTGAGTGTTTTTCGTGTCGCCTTGTCTTCTTGTTTCTCAGTCTCCATGACCTCCTTTCCTCACTATCAATTTATCTTTCGCTCGCCTCCGGAGAAGCTTCTTGCCTCGCCACTGGCTTCTCTCACAGCTGAATTCACTATCTGGAATATTATTTTTCTTGCAATAACCAATTTTATTTCTTTCATTACTTGAAATGCAACCATCTGAATATGTGTTCCTTTTTCATGTTCTCGATAACTAATGTTTTCCTGTTTTATATGCTAATATTGTCGACAACTATTCCAGAGACTAAAATTCCAAAATTGTTCCAGAACTTTCACAGACTTGAGCAAAATCTTTCTTCATTCAAAACTTCAAAATCCTCTTACAAAGAAGTTTAAGACGAGATGAGCCTTTGCGGAATTCCATCCATTCACTGTGCCCCACCCCC
>NC_051416.1:37763633-37765041 GCF_015228065.2 Penaeus monodon
AGTGATTTCTGGTAGTAGGAGGCACAGCTATTTTGAGATCGATATGCCTCTAGAGTAATATAACACGTGGTTGTTTTAAGAATATTGTAATAATGATTTGAAAAAAAAATCACCGAACCCTTTACAGATCATCCGTAAAATCTGGCTTTGTCCCTCAACAGAGTCCCTCGACAGGGGACTGTTTAAAAAGCTTTAAATCCTTTCTGGCGCCCAGGTTTTCAAATGTTAAAGGAGAACAGGTGAAACGAGGGTTCACGACAAGGAGGCAGGCGGAAAGAAACCGACGGGATTTTAATTGTAGTAGAGGTACTTTCCCCAATGGTTTGCAAGGTCTTTAGTGTTTTAAGCTCGAACATTAAGAAACTAATCCGAAAGCAGAATCGGAATCCAATCAAATCCACACGGGCTATCATATGTTGTTTTACATCGTGCTTTCCCACGTTTCAATATGACCACTGGAAAAGAGTGTCAACAGAGGGAGAAAATCGAAAACTTTCACTCACATGCAACAGGCTTTCACCCCAACACACATTGGCAGAACATTCCTGATAGCGTTGCAGAGTTTGTCCAAGGCCACGTTTACATTGCATTGACAACCAGTGTTTAAAATACCGGTAAGAGAAACTTTTCCAATCCCGGCGAGTGTGAGAGTCAACAGCCACCCGAGGCCGAGAAAGAATCAACACTGGGTCACGTGATCACCATCCCCGAAGCCATTCACATGTGTTAACACAGTGCCTCGTGTGCGATTTCGTTGATAAGTACAAGTATTCAATGAAGTTCCTCTTGCAAATAAAACAGAAATAAAGAGATTGTTACTCAGAATAATATGTATGTTGCCTATCCAAACAAAATAAATGCATACATATTTATGAAGATCCGTAGGTATTATTTTTCTTTGTAGTTTCAAAATAAACATATTTGTGATCAAAACACAAAATAACCTTGGCGAAGTGACTTGCATTCAAAAGTATTAGGCTTCGAGAAGACCTTCCCATATAAACACGTTTTATGCATGAGTAAGATCGGTGAAACTATTCTCTTCACATTCCTCTTGCTATTTCAGAGTAAACTTTGTGACGAAGTAAAAATAGGTTACTTAATCTCGTTAGTGAGACGCGTTAAGGACGAAAGCAAACTTTCCCTATTCTTTCTCCTTTTAAAGAAGAGGTTAACAATCTTGCGGTTTCGTCTGTGATTTGATGTTCAGCGCACCATCCCAAATATATATTGTTAAAAGTTTCAGTTGTTTTGCAATTAGAAGTTTAAATAAACGCTCTTGCAAATCACATCTATTGAAATCACTATGGATAATGAAGTTATATACAATTTTACACAAACTAAGGCGCCATGGTGCATGGCGAATGAGATTTTATCAAGCTGGTGATTCGTCAAATGAACATGCAGG
>NC_051416.1:37765502-37765949 GCF_015228065.2 Penaeus monodon
GAGTGTTGCCGAGATATGCAGTAGTGTCAGTACACATAGAAGACTTAAACAGGAGCAGCAGAAGGAGTAGCAGTAGGTAGAAATAAACAGAAGTAAAATAGAATATTAGTTAGGATCGAAACGAAGCAAAATATTTGTAGAGTAAAGCAATCGAAATGATTGTAATACAACGAGAAAAAAGGATTTACGTCAAAGCATAGATAAAATACCGATAGCTCAGTAAGACACCAGTAAAAGCTCAATAAGAAGTCAATAAGTGTTCAAAGCAAAAATTGAATTCCATAAAATCCTAAGCAAAACGCAAACACTTAGTAGTAAAGTTACGGATAGATTACGTTCCTTTCAATCACGCTAAAATTTCTACATTACATATGCTCTGCTAAAGAAAATATTAAGAATGATAAAATGACAAGGAAAAAAACAAAACAAATAAACAGTATGCAATAC
>NC_051416.1:37766783-37766885 GCF_015228065.2 Penaeus monodon
ATACTAAAATGTGAGAGGCAACCCAGAAAGGGGGAATAAATGGCTGTTGGGAAAAAAAAAATAATATACTTATATTTATACTTGCATACACGCGCACGCACG
>NC_051416.1:37767713-37769407 GCF_015228065.2 Penaeus monodon
TTTACTAGATCTTTTACTAATTAAGTATTAATTGATTTAACATTACTTTAATACCCCTCCCCGCAAGATGGGAAAAAGGTTTCACTAGCTAGCTAATATGTACAACTATAGAACAGCATGTTCGACTAGACGGGCGATAGTAGCGTGCTCCTCTGTCTTCTGTCCTCCGCAGTGTCGAGTCAGCAGCCACTGTGTACAGAACACTACACTTACGGTCTTGAGAGTGCGTCTGCAATAATATTGATTCTGCCACTAATATGGAAGATTTTTATATTGAATGGTTGTAATGTCAGTGCCCACCTTGATACTCGTATGTTTCTAAACTTCACATTTTCAATAAACGTTAACGGATTATCAGTGAGAATTTCAACGGGATGGATAGAACTAGTTAAATAAATTCTAAACGTACTTCAGGTTTTCAAAGACTTGCTTACAATCATCTGACCACCTGAACGTCCGTTTAATCCCCATGAAGCGCATCAAGCTTTTCCTGTCGACGGGCGCGGGATACTGAACAGCAGCTTCCACCTTTGCAGGTACAGGTGCGACCTGGCCCTGACCAATCACGTGACCCAGGAAGGTGATATGCGCGTGTCCAAATTCACTTTTCTGCTGGTTTACCGTAAGATAGGCGGCCGAAAGGGCCGAGAAGGGCGTACAAGGCGGACCAGATGTTCCTCCAAGGACTCGCTCCAGATTACGAGATTGTTGAGGTAACAACGAATGCCTTCCAGGTCTGCCGTCAGAAAATTCAGGAGTCGCTGAAAGGTCACCGGGGCGTTCCCCATCCTGAACGGAAGAAATCTGAACTCGCAGAGGCCGGCAGGAGTGAAAATGCAGAAATCGGTCTCGCCCATTCTTTGAACGGAACTGGATATAATTTCGACAGGTAGCTTGCCTTCCCCAAACCATTAATGATGTTGTCCATCCTCGGGAGGGGAAACGAGTCCGCCACAATTACCGCATTCACCTTCCTGTAGTTCACGCATAAACGGTAAGTGTAGCTACCCTTGGGAACCAGGAGCACGGGTGATGTTCAGGGGCTAAGGTTGGGACTATTGATCCCCTGTTCTTTCAGACGTTGAAAATCTGCCTGCAGGAATGTCCTTTTCCCTGTATTGAGTTTCAACATCGTGTTCCAGCAGTGGGAAAAGACGAGGTACATCACTGAATAAATTATCATACTCCTGCAGAAGAGAACGAATGTTTGCTGTTTAGGCAGCAGAAAGGTGTTTAAGTTTATTATCAGGTTTATCAAAGATGACTGAATTGGTGAGATTAGGCTCCACAGAAATGTTTTCATTATTTTCACTACTGACGTTTGAAGGTGCAACCTATGAAACCTCTCGTACATTTTCTATATTTTCCTTCAAATCATCCCGTTCATAGTACAATTTCAGGAGGTTCACGTATACATGGCGTTGTTTCTTAGAGGTTTCAATTACAAAATTAACATCACTGGTCCGTTATAGAATATGAAATGAACCCGCATATCCAGTCTGAAGAGGCTGGTCAGGAAGAGGTAGGAATGCTAAAACTAAATCATCCTCATTGAAGGTTCTTACTTCAGTATACTTCATCAAAATGTTCTTTCATTTTAGAGTGAGCTTTACCCAAATGAGTGTGGGATATTTAAATAGCTGTTTGTAATCTATGCTTAAATTTTTCAAAAAATAGCAGCTATAGGAATCTCT
>NC_051416.1:37769555-37770186 GCF_015228065.2 Penaeus monodon
TGTTGTTCTCTTTAGTGGGGCAAGGTGAAACCACAGGACAAGTCCCAATTACCAACAAAATCATTTACAGATTCCGTTATGGAAAGACCAAGATCAAGTTTATCTCAATATTTAGATGCAACCTCTCTTGTTATTAGCATTGACGTGAAGACTAGGTCTGCCTTTGTCAAAGAAACGCTTTTTTGCAATATAAACTCATTTATGACATGACCGTTTTTCTTGCAATTAAGGCAAAAAGGAAGGTTCTCCCCGCGAGAAGCAAAATTCCTCCTCTCACCACCAGTTTCTGATGACTTTACATTGACAGTCCTGTGGGTATGTGGCAGTTCAATCCTTCTGGCACTATACTCCATCCTCTTACCACTATGCTGGTTAGACTAGAATGAATGCTCATTACATCAGCAAGAGAAGTTAAGATTAGTAAAAGCGAAAGGATCGGCGGCACTACCAGCCCCGGCTAATGTGCGCAGACCACGCTTGTCAGTGGAGAGCGAAATTTTACAAAACATACACTTCTTATGGGTTTTTCGAGTATAAACAGTTCTAGTAATTTTTCCTACTCGAGTGCATCACCCCCGACCCATTTTTTAAAAAACAGTTACTTTTGGCGGACAAATTCAACAAAGTGTGT
>NC_051416.1:37771364-37771507 GCF_015228065.2 Penaeus monodon
GTAATGCTTTTTTAAATAAATGTTTAAAATCCTCTTTTATTATCAGTATTCAACATCTATTTTTAATTAGTATTTCTTGACTGTCAAAAGAATTTGGAAAAAATACTCAATATTTACAATTTATTTTATTATATCCCCTCATC
>NC_051416.1:37771550-37771748 GCF_015228065.2 Penaeus monodon
CATCCTGCCAACGCAATACTTATGGCTATGGCAATGGAGGTATTCAAGTCAGTGAACAAGACGGTGAGTGTGTGTGGTGTGGAGCTGGGGGGCGACGAAAAGCAATTACTGGAACTGCCTAGCTACAGTAGCCACAACATTTTACATTAGCCTTTTTAAAAAGATTAATTTATTTTAAAACTTAATACACATGCTGCA
>NC_051416.1:37774410-37774546 GCF_015228065.2 Penaeus monodon
TCGTCCTAACGCGTAAGGACTGTTTTTGAATTGTCTTTTCGCAAGCTTTCCTCTATTGAAGATTATTCCGCTTTGGAAATGAAAAGCTTCGAGGCCTGTTTGAAAAGTTATCAAACATTAAATGAGCCGTCTCCTA
>NC_051416.1:37775875-37776334 GCF_015228065.2 Penaeus monodon
TTAAACCCAAAGTACTTAAGTAAATGTTGTAATATATACTATGAATATATGTAGAAGACTTTGTGATGATGCTTTTGGATTATGTTATTGTAATCTAATATAGGATAAAGGAGCATAATTATGCAGTTTTTTCTCAATTGGTAATATACTGCAGCACCTCATTACTCAACAAGCGTGAAACTGTTTATTTCTATTAAGCTCCACTCTCCATTCCTTCACCTCGGTAGTCGGTATCACACACAACAGCAGCAGACAAAAAGGAGTCAACATGACTCCATGAATGTAGAACCACTTTACTCAAGCCGACGATAAAGCTGAGAATTTAAAGATTTTCATGTAGGTAACGCATTTTTAAGCGTAATGCAAGGGTTAACAATCTACAAATTACCCCATGTGTGGATAACTGGTATTTTCTAAGGAAAGACGGAGGGCATTTCTACCCTTTCCTCTTCTACCCCT
>NC_051416.1:37782238-37782462 GCF_015228065.2 Penaeus monodon
GGGAGGTTAGGGGAGTTGAAAAAACGGGGAAAGGAAATTAAGGGAAAGGGTTACAAAAAGGAAAAGATGTTGCTTGCCAAGCTCAAAAAAAAAGGGGTCCAGTTCCCCTCGGCCCCAGCCAAAACCCCCAAAAGGGAATTTTAAGGGGGGCCCAAAGGGCCCCTCCCCCCTTCCCCCGAGATAAAACATTTTTTTTAAAACTATCCATTTGGGCAGCCAAAGAC
>NC_051416.1:37791982-37792085 GCF_015228065.2 Penaeus monodon
CTAAATAACTGGGTTAGAAAAAGACAAAAGTGTAATGACCATATTTTTTTTATACAAGGAACGAATTGGTTACTAACTAAAATTATTACAAAACACTTGACTT
>NC_051416.1:37792550-37792689 GCF_015228065.2 Penaeus monodon
GAGTCGTGGTCAGAGAGAGAGGGTGCAGGAAAAAAAACAAAACAAAACAAAGGGAGGCAAAAACAAAGGGGAAGGGTTAAGTGGTAAATACAGCATAAAATAAATAATAGTGGGGTTTTTTTTTTTTGGGGGGGGGGAG
>NC_051416.1:37792946-37793324 GCF_015228065.2 Penaeus monodon
GGGGGGTGGAGGGTTTTGCCTGGGGACCCGTTTTTTTGTTATTTTTTCTTTGATTTTTGGTAAGGATCCTTTTTTGTGTCGAAGTAGATTCGTTTGGGGGGGTTAAGGGGCGAAAAGCCCGCCCCACGGAACGAGTAGCCCAAAACGCCCCCAGGAAGGTACGCCTGTAGACAGGGGTGCCCCTTTGATGGTGACCCCATTCCGGCGACCCAGAACGTAAACGAGAAGGAAAACGATGTAGTGTCTTGATGAAAGGGGTCGAAGGGGAATTTAGACGTTTAAATGAGGAGTCGCACGGGCTGAGTGGAGAACTGTCGGGGTAGGGGTTGGGGTCGGAGAGGAAATTGTCACTGGGGCGCCGGAAGGAGAGTACCCTGG
>NC_051416.1:37794061-37794201 GCF_015228065.2 Penaeus monodon
AAAAATTAAAAATTTAATTAATTATAAAAATTTAAAAAAAATTAATTATTATTTAAAAATTATTATTTATTGTTTATTAATTAAGAAAAATGAAAAAATTTTAAAAAAAAAAAAAAAGGGAAAATTTTAAAAAAAAATTA
>NC_051416.1:37797668-37798385 GCF_015228065.2 Penaeus monodon
CACTTGTGCGTCTTTACCCTCGTTGTATTGAGATTTAGATATCCGGCCATGTCAGAAATGATCCTTTTACGTATTACATTTTTCATGCAATCCATCCTTAATGACTATTTATTGCAGGAACTCAGGCTGGATAAACGCAACTTTATCATCGATTCTTTACTTTCATCTCGAAAAAATCTTTCTCAGTTTCCTGTTAACAGAATGTTCGTATCCAAAAGACTAATACTGTGGAACAACTATGAGGGTGCAATTGACAGCCATGTTTATCGGTGCGTTATTTATGTTTTTCTTCGAATTTAAGAAGATGAAAGAAAAGAGATATTCTCATGATATTCTTGCTCCGGTGACTCAGCCATTCGAATTTTTATATTAATCCATCTACTCATCCGTCCGACCACAGCTGTATTTTTCTAAAAATAATCCCGAGATTTACTTTGTCCTCATCACAGACACTAAGTTTGTTTCCCCGAAATGTAGGCTAGTAAAACAATTATCTGAAAGTGAAAGCTTCCTCTCCCAGACACGACGTCCAATTTGCATGCGAAAGAGGACTTTGCATGAGGAAGCACGAGAGAGTTTTCGGTACGAGCAAGCGTCCACATGATAAGGCTTCCTTTTTCGTTTTGGTGTCTTGCTTTCACTTGCTCTGTAGTTAATCATTTGATTAACTACAGATATTTTATAGAATTAGATATTTCAAAATATCTAATTCTGCCC
>NC_051416.1:37805704-37806632 GCF_015228065.2 Penaeus monodon
TGATAACGCATTCTTGTCGTAGCCGAACTTTAAAACGTGTTTTCCAAATCCCCCAGAAAACAAAAGTTTTCGCTGCATACCATTGTAGTTCAATTAGATTTTTTCTCTTTATTTCACGATTAAAATGGTCATATAATGCCAATTTTGGGGATTTTTTTCGCATCATTTCAAGAATAACATGGGAAGTGTGAATAAATGTCAAATGACAAAACATGATTTCTAAGATAATTATAAAAAACAAGTGTTCAAGGTTTACACAAATTTTTATGTAGTCTGAAAGGAACTTGACGGCAAAGGCGCTGTCGGAGGGGGTACATGGGAGTAATGAAAGATAAAAGAAAAGGAAACACTGAAAGAACGTGAATTGGTGAGCAATCACGAAAGCGAAGGTGGAGGGAGGTTGGCGTATGATGCGACTGTGGGAAATGGAGTCTGTTGGAAAAGTAACAAGATTATGTCTTACATTAAAAAAGAAAGATAATGCTAACCGCTTAACAGGAACACGATTTTTGCCAGTGCTAAAAAGTTGGTTAATATGTTTTGAGCTGGGGATAGTTCTGCTTAGAAAAATAGGCAATATACACATAGCATCATTTCCAGGTTGCACTGTCCGATGTGGAGTTATTTACATTCTATAATGGATATTTTCGATCTCCTGATATTTTTGTAGGCTTCGTTCATATCTCACAAATAAGCTACGCATATCATTTCAACTTTTATCTATTAAACTCCATAATACATGTTGTATTATCCAGAACCCAAAATACTAAGTAAAATCATTAGTGGTACACAAAAAATGAAGGAGTAGCCTTGCTGTGAGAGGGGAAGAACAAACAGTTGCATTTACATGACGCGTACGCATGACTACCGATAGAATATGAATGAGTAAGAGAGAACTAGTATGTTTCTGTTAGGTACGGCAAGACTC
>NC_051416.1:37808081-37808220 GCF_015228065.2 Penaeus monodon
AGAAGGAATATCCCCTTTTAGATAATTTTAAATTTCTGGAACCTTAAAACTAAAAGTCAAAGGGAAAACCCCTATTCAGGTTTTTTATAAATCAGAGGAACTGTTTAGAGGGGCTTATATTTTTGAGAGGCCAGGGGCA
>NC_051416.1:37810918-37811667 GCF_015228065.2 Penaeus monodon
GAGTGGGTTGAGGTCTACTGTAGGAGTGCAGCTGAGATAGATAGAAAAACTATAACCGCCTCACCTGGAGTCCCCCGCGCTCGCGCACCTGAAGACCGTACATAATGCCAGTGCAGCACTCGGTCAGGTTTATGAGTGTATGTCCTGACCAGAGACCCTCGTACTCCACGCATCATTCTTGATATACAGGTGTCGAACGACCGGATGACAGTACTGTATGATCTCTGTCCTGGGGCGCATGGGATGCGAGCTGCGCTCCGCCGTGTACACCTAACACCGTGCATGCAGCAGACTACTGCACATGAGTGCTCGGTACAGAGGTTGACACAGCATCGTTACGACCGCGCACCCAACCAGCTTCCGTCAATGGTCCTCATCACCAAGCGACCTGTCGAACTCTCGTCTCGGGGTGTCAAGGCCCACAAACAGCAGGAGAGTGCGTTCACGAGATCTGGGATCACAATGACTGTGCATACGTAGCAGTGCACTGGCTGGCACCGAATGCTGCACACGAGTACAGAGGCCAATACAGACAGTGATAAAAAGTAGTCCACTGGTACTGCACGAATTGAGTGCGTGCACGTAACGAATGTACGCGATCCGAGTGCACTGACACGTCATGGTCTCATGGTGGTGAGGTGCAATCTTGGAATATGCAAAATTAGTGGCGAACCAGATCATGGACTGAATGCCACTAGAGGGTCATTTCTGCAGGCCCTGCCTGAATATTGAGCCTGTAATAGTCAAGT
>NC_051416.1:37818370-37818705 GCF_015228065.2 Penaeus monodon
TTAAATGCCCAAAGATGATGATTATAAAAGGGAATGAGAAACAAAAAAGGAAAAAAAAATTTTGAAAAAACCAAAACCTGCGGGTAGAAAAACTATGATTTAAAACAGTTTTGGGGGCCCAAAAGTGGTAGGTTCCCTTTGGGGAAAATTTTTCCCAAAAAAAAAAAACAATCACGAACAGGGCAACCCCCTGTAGACTCGGCTTGCAAAGGCCCGGTTTCTAGACACAACCCTTTTTTGTAGGAGGGGTGTTTTTTATCTCCAAAAATTTGAGTAGAACTTCGATGTGAGTGGAAAATTTCCCCTCATAAAAAGGTTTCCCATAAAAAAAAAAT
>NC_051416.1:37820520-37821450 GCF_015228065.2 Penaeus monodon
TGATAACGCATTCTTGTCGTAGCCGAACTTTAAAACGTGTTTTCCAAATCCCCCAGAAAACAAAAGTTTTCGCTGCATACCATTGTAGTTCAATTAGATTTTTTCTCTTTATTTCACGATTAAAATGGTCATATAATGCCAATTTTGGGGATTTTTTTCGCATCATTTCAAGAATAACATGGGAAGTGTGAATAAATGTCAAATGACAAAACATGATTTCTAAGATAATTATAAAAAACAAGTGTTCAAGGTTTACACAAATTTTTATGTAGTCTGAAAGGAACTTGACGGCAAAGGCGCTGTCGGAGGGGGTACATGGGAGTAATGAAAGATAAAAGAAAAAGGAAAACATGAAAGAACGTGAATTGGTGAGCAATCACGAAAGCGAAGGTGGAGGGAGGTTGGCGTATGATGCGACTGTGGGAAATGGAGTCTGTTGGAAAAGTAACAAGATTATGTCTTACATTAAAAAAGAAAGATAATGCTACCGCTTAACAGGAACACGATTTTTGCCAGTGCTAAAAAGTTGGTTAATATGTTTTGAGCTGGGGATAGTTCTGCTTAGAAAAATAGGCAATATACACATAGCATCATTTCCAGGTTGCACTGTCGATGTGGAGTTATTTACATTCTATAATGGATATTTTCGATCTCCTGATATTTTTGTAGGCTTCGTTCATATCTCACAAATAAGCTACGCATATCATTTCAACTTTTATCTATTAAACTCCTATAATACATGTTGTATTATCCAAGAACCCAAAATACTAAGTAAAATCATTAGTGGTACACAAAAAATGAAGGAGTAGCCTTGCTGTGAGAGGGGAAGAACAAACAGTTGCATTTACATGACGCGTACGCATGACTACCGATAGAATATGAATGAGTAAGAGAGAACTAGTATGTTTCTGTTAGGTACGGCAAGACTTC
>NC_051416.1:37822337-37822588 GCF_015228065.2 Penaeus monodon
GGGGGGGGGGAGAGTGAGGGGAAGAGAGAAGAAAGAAAGTGAAAATAGTCGGATCCTGTAAGGCTGTTTATCGCAGGCTCGGGGATTTCCAACTGGTGGAGTTGCAAACACTGGTTTGAATGACTTTACGTATGTTATCTGATGTGGTGAACCGGAAACTTGGTATATTTGCTTTTATGCATTATTAATTTACCTCATTGGCACATACACGTCCAGCATGTAGTGTGTTTATGTGCATACAGAAAGACGGG
>NC_051416.1:37822636-37822737 GCF_015228065.2 Penaeus monodon
AGACAACAAAGGCTGGGATTTTCTACACACATAAAGTATCGTGACGATCCCATTTATTTGTAGGAAATCCTAGATATACCAGCAGCTCATGAGCTAGATTG
>NC_051416.1:37823937-37824323 GCF_015228065.2 Penaeus monodon
TGATACGATAGAAACTGGGATTTTCTACACACATAAAGTACAACTCATGAGCTAGGTCGTTCAACAAGGCAACTACCCCTCCTCCCATCATGAATGAAGTTTGACCTTACTCCTGATCAAAGTAGTAATTTATAATTTTAATTGTCCATGATACACAATAAAATAAAATTGTGAAGGTGATAAAAACAAGTAAAATTAACCACACCGTTTTATTTAGGACTTGTCTATGATGCACTATCAATAAATCGAAAGGAGAGCAATTCAGGCGAAAATCTGAGGAGAGAAATGAGAGGGCATTGCAATCCCAAGGAGAAACGAACTCGTCTTGTGAAGATCATTTTCAGAAATATTTCCAGAGGACATTGCTCACCTCCATTGGTGAGGGC
>NC_051416.1:37824427-37824912 GCF_015228065.2 Penaeus monodon
ATTTCTGTACATTTATACTATTGTAATAAAAAACGTATTAGTTTAAAATACTATAATAATAATCTAGAAAAAATCAAATCCCTTTTTCTTTGTCTGTATTTAACAGATTTTTTTCTTTCTTTCTTTTCCAACGTTGTTGATTAAACAGAAAATGCACAGTCGTACTTGAACAGGAAATCCACGTATTAATATATCTCCCACTTACCTTTTACATATTGAAAAGAATGTCGTTGAGTCACAGCAATACGTTAAATGACTTAGACTGCTCTCGGGCCAAGCTAGACATCACCGGAAGTGGGTCGCCATCAGGTGAGTGGCGAGGGTGGTGCAGTCATTGACTACCGTCAGCAGTCTTCGGCGTCACGGAAACTCCCAAGATTCATTGCGGTTTCCAAATCACGTGTCGCTTTAATGAAAGACTCTGTATTGAACTTCAGGGAACCGAGTATACCCTTCAGTCAGTGCGGAGAGGACAAAGAAGCTTC
>NC_051416.1:37826644-37827601 GCF_015228065.2 Penaeus monodon
ACCGGAACACAGAACTCAAGCAAAACAGAGAAAGCCGAGAACCCATCCATGGACAAGCAGTTGGTCCATGAGTCTAAGTTTTTCACATTTAAAATGATCAACAGAGCCCGACTGTCGTTAGATATTTTATATTTGACAAAGAGAAGGAAAGTGCAGAAGAAAACATCTTAAAGGGAAATGCTAATATAATGAGCCATTTTTCCTTTGACTTAATGTAAATGCAAAGCAAAATATCTGTAAGGAGATCTGTCACAACAAGTATAAATGTCTAAAATTTACAAAATAAATATCACTATGGCCGATTCGCATATAAGAAAATAGAAAGGAGATTGAAGTATATCAATTCCTAAGTATAACAAATTATGTGGAACACACATTCACTCACACACACATCAAAAATAAAAGAAATACACCGCTGTTTCCGCCCTTAATTTTCATATCTCTTCTATTCTTCAGCCACCAAATATATTCCTTTCTCTTCACGCCCAGCTCTCTCCCTTTGCAAGCAAGCATTAATATTGTTGCTGTTAATGTCTGCTTTTCTGACGCTGATTTCTTTTTTTTTTCTTTTTGTAAAAGTTAGATTTGTCTCGTTTACCTATTTGCTCAGGTATCTCGGGAGGCAACAGCGGACGTGGACGTCGTCGCGAGAGAATTTCCCGAGAAAGTTTTGAGAGGAGTCGCAGGGAATTCGGCCTCGCGGGGGGGAGGGGGTTAATCCAAACTCCCCAAATGAAGGACGAAATGGAAGACAACTGAGTGAAATTTTCACAAAAGGCGTTTTATTTTTAACAGTGACTTGACGCTTAAGGAAAGAATCCTTGACCCACAATTATTGTTGTCGCAGCTACGTGGTTGAGTGGTGGATATTAGAATAGGAATAGAGAAGTATAGTCTATAATAACTGGAAAAAAAAAACTAAAGTTGGCGGGTAAAAAAGTCAGAGAGGAAGGGAAG
>NC_051416.1:37827725-37828485 GCF_015228065.2 Penaeus monodon
TTGAAATAAGATCCCAAATATTTATCATGGGTTTTTAAATGTACTCTGATCAAAGTTCATTCCTTTTTTGATCGTTGCATGCCTTGGAGTGTTTCAGTGAAGTCCAAGGCACATCTGGTGCTCAGTTACAGGGGAAAGTTAGCGTGCGTCTCCGACAAGAGCTTGCTTGCTTTGTCACCGAGATTCGGCGGTGCGAAAAGGAGCTCGGGCTTCGCTTCGGATCGCTCAGCTATTCTCACCTTGACACGGAGGGAGGGGGAGTCGAGGCCGGGGTCATGATACTGATAAACAAAAGACATGTTAGATGTCATGATTCATGAAATGGACGATAATATTTTCCCATGTTAACCTATATTTTACCAACTGTTATTCGGCACCGCAGCGTATCTTTTCATATTGTTGACAACGGACTTTGGTCGCACGTATCACGAAGATATTTATCTAAAATCACAAATTAATTCAAAGGCAAAATATTCGTCAAGTTCATGATTCATTATGCACATTGTTCATTGATTCTTAAAAGCAGCTGCAGAAAATTCAAAATTCAACACATGATTTCCATTCTGTTACTACAGCATTACTTGCATTAACTTTACAGGGAATGGGAAAGGGGCACATTTCCTTTATCAAAATGGAGTCATCAGTTATACACGGTCTATATCTTTCTGCGAAAATTCTAGGTATGAAAATCTAAATCTCAAAATCCCAACAAATGATATTGATTGCGTATTTATTCATCTTTCACATACATAGATATATT
>NC_051416.1:37828525-37829242 GCF_015228065.2 Penaeus monodon
AAGCACTGCTTTTAATCATGTTAAGACCCAAAACAGAATTCGTAACAATAAACAAGGGGAACTTTTGATATCCTGTGTTGTAGTGAGGTTAAACCTGCAACCATGAATACAGTCATACACGCAATCCCGATGCACCACAGTCACACACTCGTGCATTAATATTAGTCTCATTCGCTTCGCACACTTAATTCACTTCCCTGTCTCTATCATTATCATAATGTTTCCAAGAGCTTGTTATCTCTTCACAGATATTTATCTTGTTAAGAGTTATTATGCAAAAGAGGAATTTTAGTTTCGCTGTAACTGATCTGCCCAACATAGATCTTATCACTGAATATCCCTCCAAACGAAAGCATTCATTTGAAAGCCTCTTTGCATGGATGAATCCAAAGTATAGGAATAATTCCCAGTATTTTCCGTACATCGTATAACACTGCTCTTACTGTATGCGTTTATATTTTCGACGCACGTGTGGATAGAACAAACAATTACGATGGCCCACACAAACTTGACTAGCGATGACAAGGACTAGTGTATCGACAAAATCCAAAAGACCCAGTTGTTACTGAATTCCTGTCTCCCTCTAAGCGTAAGTGCATTTTCCTTCCGAAGCTTCGAAGATCGTGGGTCAAGCAGAAGTAAATTCAGTTTCAGAGTGATGCAGCAATTTAGCGATAAACCTGTTACGATTCAACGTTAGTCCTCCAGTCCCCACCC
>NC_051416.1:37829647-37829819 GCF_015228065.2 Penaeus monodon
AATATTTCCGATTTCTCTGAACGACATTTTCTAGATTACTGAAATATCCAACTACCGTTTTTGTTGGTCGTGCTATCAGACAGTTTTAGGAAGAAGCTGGTATGTCCATTAGGAAATGAATCGTGTTACAAGATGCTTATACCATTTATAAACTATGTAAAGGGAGAGGAAT
>NC_051416.1:37829877-37829956 GCF_015228065.2 Penaeus monodon
TTTAATGTGTATTTATATGGATTCTTCTTATTGTTGAAACACTTAAGTTATATAATTCCTGTCTATTTGAAGTTTTTAT
>NC_051416.1:37830818-37830937 GCF_015228065.2 Penaeus monodon
GGTGTTGTAGTTAGCGACATTACTTTTTTAGTTAGGAAAAATGTCCTTTACTTTATTTTCTCTGTTTTTCCATAGTTTAACTTTAAGAGTTGTGTTATTCTCTACAGTCTCTCCACACC
>NC_051416.1:37831043-37831979 GCF_015228065.2 Penaeus monodon
CATAGTGAGAGTACCATTTGTCGTCAAAAGAGCTCATGTCTTTTTTTTGATTGCTGATTGTCTGTATCTGACCTTTCCTGTTCTGAATACCCTTGTGTTCAAGAGCGCGCTGAAAGGTCGAATGGGTCATTCTTTTCTGTCGACTAATGTTCACACCCTTTGCACCTACTTTATTACTCGACTCTAAAAGAAGGGAATATGTCTTTGCCCTCAGTGCCACAACTTCAAGAATTTCCTCTGAGCCTACTTATTAGCAGTCTTAGCTGTCCTTTCTGAGATTCACTATATAGCGGGTGAGAAGGATCAATTTCGACGTGTCCAGATATTTCCTCAGCGGGCTCTTTGCCAGTTCTTCCCTCAGATTCATGAGGCTTAATATGAAGCTGTCAGTGTCAGTGTACGCCATTTTCACTCTACTCCCGTAGTGTTTCTTCAGTGCCCCTGTAAAAAAATTCTCTCATAATCGTTTTCTAGCGCTCGAGAACCGTGAATCCTATCTGCAGAGGATGTGAGAGGCGTGACACCCGATATGGTAATCACTCGATTTTCCCTCAAAACAACTAGCCGCTTGAAGAAGGGATTTCGAACGGTATTTTAAAATTTCTGATCAGAATTAATGACTAGCTTTTTCGCACTTCTTTAGTTCTGAGTACAGGCTTCTACCAAAAAGCGAGTTGTTCACCAATTTCAAACAACTCATTCGCTGTTTTGACTGTTCTCCTAAATGCAACATTTCTTTCATAAAGCCTTTCATGTAATCACTCTCTCTATATCGATAAACTCTATGTACCCTATCTAGTTCCAGCCTTAACTTGAGCAATAACTGTAGATGCTTCAGAGTGAAGAGCATCTTTTTCTGTGGGTCATGCGTGCCCACCAGCTTTGTAACTTTAGACCGGATATTTATCTCCTTGGGTCTCCAATAAGGAACGAGAA
>NC_051416.1:37832059-37833848 GCF_015228065.2 Penaeus monodon
TCTGACTTGTCTCGTGCCCACCAAAACTAAATAACCAAAGTCGCCATCTAGATCTATACTAGTGATCTCTCTCTCCGTGAAGGCTTTCACCTCCTCATCACTAAGAGTTTCAAAGTCTGAGATCGGCAATTTCCGGCAGATTGCACAGCTGTACAGAGAGTTAAAGTCTAGATATAAAAGATGTTCACCTTCTTTTCGCTCTAAAAATGGTTTTACTACTCCAGAATAGCCTCCCCTAACATTCTGCGTAATAATGGAAGATAAGCGATATCTCTGCTTGTGAAAACTTTAAAAAGGCATTATAGGAGAAGCTCAGCAAGCTAACATAGTGTGAAACATCTAGACCGTATTTAGTTAAAAAATCCAGTCCTGAAAAATGTCTGAGAGAAGCCCCACATCTACTCTTAAATAAGCAAGGAGGTAATCCCGCAGAGTTCGGCACTTGCATGCGTGCCAGACTGATTGGCAGTGTTTATAGTTTTCCTCAGTTATACCCTGTTCTTTTATGGTATTGTAAAACGCCTCTCGGGGGGGGGGGGTCTCTCTTCATTAAGATCCGATAGTTCTGTCATGTAATCATAGGGCAGTATTTGCTTCCCTCTTGTTAACAAGGACCAAGCCTCATCCGAATAATCTTGGAGCATCTCATTGGTGTACTTCAAGTCTCCTCCCGACTCAATATAGGTGGTTGCTAGTGTTAAGAGTCTGTTTGATAGAAAGGAACATGAATCAATAAAAGACAAATTGCCTATCCTAACTTTATGAAACTTTAATCCACTCTGCTTTGGGAGAATTGATAAGCACTCCAAAGTGACTCCTTCCTTTAAGAGAATTCCCAGATCATAGTTAGTGTCATGAGCTAATAGGTGAGAGCTTTCTTCCTGTTTCTTAGCAGCAGATTACATTTGGCACACAGAGTAGCCTCGTAATTATCAACCGCGATGTCGTGACGGTGGTGACGCACTTTGTCCGACTCTGCAACGGGTTTGTGACAGAGTTCACGGAGATTTATTGGATTTTAGTTGCATGAAGGCTCTTACAAACTCTTTAAGGTTCCGCATGGGCGCGAGATGCTCTTCCCCTAGTAAGAGCAGTGAAATTATTTTTGATCTACTACCCCTAGCCTTCCTTACAAGAGAGAGAAAGTAACGCGGTCGATCTTCCTTATTCTTATTCTTCTTTCTTTCTTTCCCACTCTTGCTCACTCTCCCTAATTTCGTCTTCCTCCAGTTGAAACAAGGCATATACATCAATATCAGTTTTATTAGATCGCTCAAGCAAGTTTAACTTATCCCAGGTGATAGGCCTTTCATTAGGCACTTTTGCATATTTACTTATTGTTTTCCTACTTTTAAGTCTTCTGCTGAGATAAGCTGCAGTGCAACCCTTGCCCTGTCTTTTTCTTTCTCCAGTTATAGCACTAGCAGCAATACATTTTATGGCGAATAAATTTTCCGTGCCTTAACTATTGATAGAGTTAAACAAATGTTTCTTACTGCGAATGGTACGAGGGATTTCTTGAAAACTCACTACCACCTGATTAATCCCATCTATATAAAGTTTTACATCTATATAAAGATAATAGTTGTACGAGTACCCTGAGCCTTCGCAACAGGTTTGATCCTCATTCAGTCGGAGACATAAATCCTCCTGCCAGTACTGAAGAACCTGATCTAAATCATCATTCGCGTGGACTATGCGAATGTCAACCGTTATATTCCGACGCAACCTCTGATACGGCTTGTCCTGGCCAGAACGGAGAGACGTGCAGGAGGTGGTGACAGTTACA
>NC_051416.1:37837764-37838008 GCF_015228065.2 Penaeus monodon
GGGGGTGACAGTTACAGAGATATTAGCCCGGAAGGATGGTGACACACCTCTCCTTTTTCCCAAATTTTCGCTAATAATAGAACGAATTGATCGTCTATTTCTAGTAAATAGGGATTCAACAGTATGCGCCTCCCCTGTCGGAATGTATATGCGCATGCAGTTGAACGCGTTTTGAAATGCGCATTTATGAGGGGCGATATGGGGAGAGGATGGGCGGTCCTGAGCACGTTATCGCCCCCAGGCA
>NC_051416.1:37838069-37838353 GCF_015228065.2 Penaeus monodon
AAGAGGGTGTTCCTCCGCACGACCTTCACTTTTCCTTTCACAGTATTGCCCGCCCTCTCTGTTCCAAGAATTAGTCTCATTATTATTACTTTGTTTATACTAGTCTGGTTATTGGGATGAGAAGACGAAGCTACTGTGCCTGACCCGTTGTTGTAGTTGTAGTAAAGATTACCGACCATTCTTTTCTTATTACTTACATGGCATTATGAAGAGCACTTTTTAATTTCATCATGAATAACTCACCAAATCTCTGAATAAAGTCATCGTCTCTTTCCAATAGTTCA
>NC_051416.1:37838412-37838626 GCF_015228065.2 Penaeus monodon
CTATTATGTCAGTGTCCGGGCCTGTTGCTAGAAGAAAGTTTTCTCCAGGAAAAAACTATGGAAATTTAAAAAAGAGAGATTACCGATCATTGCTTCCTTATTACTAACATGGTATTATGAATAGCACTCATTACGAATAACTCACCTGTTTCGAGCTCAACATCGCTAGTAGAGCCTGTAGAAGAACATATTCGTCACGGTCAGTTACCACGCC
>NC_051416.1:37838648-37838778 GCF_015228065.2 Penaeus monodon
ACAAAGTAGGATTTTTTGTTATTGCCCCATCTATAGCTAAATAAATACACAAAACATGGAAATATCTTATATTATTTCTCTCTCTATCACGATTTGGGCAGAAGAAATACGTGACTTGACATATCCGCTT
>NC_051416.1:37838800-37838959 GCF_015228065.2 Penaeus monodon
TTTAGAAGTGAATGCATTATTTCCACTGTTCTCACTGGAAGTAGACCCCATTACCTCTCCTATATGATCCTGGGTTTCATACCAATTTGAGAAAGAGAAAACAGTAATACTAAAATAAAGATTGTCGGTGTTAACCTTATTCATATTCTCTTATATCAG
>NC_051416.1:37838990-37839245 GCF_015228065.2 Penaeus monodon
CACAAGATGATATGGATATAGGTGACCGAGTTTTTGGTGAATCTTCCAGCATTTTTTCGAGGTCCGAGACCCAGCTCCAGTCCTCTGTTTCAACATCGTCATCATTGTCATCCGATTTGATAAGCCCCTCAATGAAAACAGGGTCTGAAGCCAGTCATACCCAGAAGCATTGCCGGGCGAATCTTGGTAATAAGATTAATTCTCTCATTCTATCCTTTTTTTCTACACTCATTTTTAAAATGATAATACCTTCTT
>NC_051416.1:37839352-37839488 GCF_015228065.2 Penaeus monodon
CCTTTTTGTGAGGCGAGCCGCTCTTCCCCGAAGCCAGAAATCAGCTAAGGTAGCTCGCGCAGACAATAGACACTTCTCCCCCTCCCCAAACCTATTAACTTTGTAAGAAGATACGAACCTCTCAACACCCCCCCCC
>NC_051416.1:37839511-37839649 GCF_015228065.2 Penaeus monodon
CTTGACCGATGCCACACAGCAACTAATGTAGCTCGAAGGTAGATATAACCATCAGAAAAATGATCGATTTTGGCAGTGTGGTATCTGATGGAGGGGGTAAAGGGATCTTAGTGGGGGAATGACCGATTTGGCACTAAT
>NC_051416.1:37841222-37842459 GCF_015228065.2 Penaeus monodon
TCAAGGAAGTAAAAAAGAAAAACATGGGGGAAAAAGTAACAAATACTGTGAATCCCCGACCCTAGCTTTGGCAACGCGAATAAAAGTACATCCTTGGGGGTCTTGAAAGGGCCCCAAAGGGGTACTAACCCAACCCTCTTTTCCCTGGTTACGAACCGGGGCATTGATGCGGGTGTTCCCCCTTGAATTTTGGAAAATTCCTCACGTCCCAAATATATAGGATGAAGAGATGAAAAATCTTCATAGGTAATGCCCTACGAATGACAGCATGCTGATGTGTCTGTGGTTGGGGCCGGGGGGCGGCTGGATTCCCCGGGTGTCGGGCCCTCCCGAAGGGCCCCGTAGCAAACGGGGGAGGTGGTGGGTTTCCCCCGAGAAAGTTCGGGAGGGGATGCTCCAGAGCGAGGCTATGTGGATTCGAAATTGCAGAAACTCTTCTCGAAGAGGCCTTTTTTCCCCCTTCAAAGGATCTTCAGAGCAGCCTCTAATTGGCCTAAAGGGGCCCCTAATTCCACTGACCGCCCCTGTAAGGGGCACGCCTCCCCCTGTCTGCAGGGACTGCCCTCGGAGCCCCGGGTTTCCCCCTGTGCGCCGTAAACCCGGGCCCTTAGCGACATAATTCGACTGGAGTTTACCGCGATGCCTTTCTGACCACTTTTTGGCCTGCCCTCGTTTTACCCATCACCCTCTTAGAAATCAAGCGAGCCCTTTCTCTGCGCGCGTTTACTATTTACTATTCCCCGAGGTTTTCTCTCAACCCCTCATCAAACCACAAAAAAACAAAGTCTTGATGATTTAACACTCACATGTAGAAGACATACGCGCGATTATATGAGAATATGAAACAAATTAAAATTCACAATTTAATTACTATTCACACACTTCACAACCCTTTTCGCACCCCTTTTCCGGCACCTTAAACACAGCACCGGGGTATGCGGGTTACCATAAAAACAACAGTGTGCACATCACAACACCATAGCACCATGTGTTTAAACAGAGGCAGGGCACTTTCACCAAAATATTTCCACTCGCAGCACAACAAAATACATACATACATCCGCCATTCTCACTGGTATCATTACCATACTCTGTCGCCGCTGTCGTTGGGCCATAGTTCCGCAGGAACCAGTGAAAGGGCAGGGGGATTTTCAATACCTAGATCACAATACACAAAGTAGGCACCAGACGTCAAAGCTAGGGAAAGGGGAAACGTATCCGAAATCCAGCAATACAC
>NC_051416.1:37842499-37842885 GCF_015228065.2 Penaeus monodon
TCCAGTTATCAGTGAATCCAGTTTTATCATTTAAACAATCAATTTATAATTCATCAAAGTTACAATTATCACGTTCACAATTAAATTACATTAGACCGGGTTTTATTAGTCATCGCCTCGTGGTTCATATAGAATGTAAATAGTAAAAGTTTTAAAAAAATTGAATTAAAATTACTTTAAAAATTACGTAAAAATTTTTTTAAAAAATTTAAGAAATACTGTTCTAAAAAAAAAAAATCTAAAAAAAAAAGCTAGAAACAAAAGATAAAAACGAAAATTCTGAAATCTTGGGGCCCTATAGGTGTGGGAACGTATGGCAAAGCAAAAACACACGAAAAAAATGAAAAACCGCCAACTATCACAACCCCCGCCGCCACCAAAAAACC
>NC_051416.1:37843591-37843661 GCF_015228065.2 Penaeus monodon
ACAAATGACACTATCCCCCCTGGCAAGATAAGTGTCCTCACACAACTTAAAATGGGGAAAAGTGGAGTAA
>NC_051416.1:37843774-37844698 GCF_015228065.2 Penaeus monodon
CACTACATCAGCGGCCTCCTCGGAGTAAGACTTTTGTCACAGGTGAAGGTTGGAAGAATATTTTAACCTTACCCTCAGATGTATGAATTTTCAAACTTTCCTACAGTAAAAAAAAAGGATATGGTTCTTTTAAAAGACTTTTTGATTAAATTTCTTCTCAAGTAGATGATCCCACGAAGTTCCTCTCAAAAAACAGCCAGAGAATCTTGTCACTCGGATATCTCACCGGAAAATATGACTTTTCCCCTGTTGGGAAACTGGGCAAGACTCTTTCCCAGCAAAATTTTGAAAAGCAAAACAGAAATTGCCCAAATAAATCAAAGAAGATAAAAAAGAACCAGAAAATGATGTTAATAAACGGAAGCTTATTCGAAGGATAAAAAAAACAAGAGAAAGATGCTCAAAACACCATTGTATGTATACAATACAACCCTCAGAACTAAAACAGATGAATTTGTTTTTATATCGTTCGGCCATTCTAAACGTTCAATTTGTCGCTGTCTTTCCAAATTTACTGAAGTGCTGCTTTATGGAGAGGCCGTCAAGACATCGTCACCCTGTGAAGAAGAAATGAGGTTCACACGATCATGAGAAAAAATTGTTCAGAGGGAAAATATGAACTACACCAGTTAAATTATCGACTTCTAGTACTACGGAACCGTAAGTTCAAAGGTGGCCGGCGCGAAGACCATCCGCTCGACCCCCCCCCTGCCCCGCCCCAGGAATTGCCCCGGGAAAGGGAAAAAATTTTTTCGGATTCCCATTCCAAGTGAAATGACTCAGCAATCTGGAGACGCAAGAGCCGTGCTCCTTAGGGCTTCCTCTCTGCAAGAGTCGCAAGCAGTCCGTCCGACCTGGAGAACTTCTTTCACTTCGATGTTGCGTCTGTCGAGAGTTTCCTCAGTTCTCAGTTCGCATTTTTCG
>NC_051416.1:37848408-37849314 GCF_015228065.2 Penaeus monodon
CTCATGATCACTGTTTTACTTATGATAATAAAAGAAAATGCGCAGCGAGGAAAATCTCGCGACGCAAAAATCGAATGAAAAAGTTCTCCGCGACGGACTGCTTTGCGATCTTTTCAAAAGAGGAAACCCTAGGGCACGGCCCCTTGCGTCTCCAGATTGCTGAGTCATTTCACTTGGAATGGGAATCCGAGAAAATGTTTCCCTGTTCCAGGCAATTCCTGGGGCTGGCAGGAGGGGTGCGAGGCAGGATGGTCTTCGCGCCGGCCACCTTTGAACTTACGGTTCCGTAGTACTAGAAGTCGATAATTTAACTGGTGTAGTTCATATTTTCCCTCTGAACAATTTTTCCCCTCATATCGTGTAAAACCTCTTTTCTTCTTCACGGGTGACGATTTTTTGGGACGGCCCTCTCCTAACACACTCAAAAATTTGGGAAAGCACGCAATTTAACGTTTAGATGGCCCAACGATAAAAACAAAATTTTCTGTTTTGTTTGGGGTTGTTTGTAACATAAAAGTGTTTTTGAGCATCTTCTCTTGTTTTTTTTATCCTTCGAATAAGCTTCCGTTTATTAAAATCATTTTCTGGTTCTTTTTTATCTTCTTTGATTTATTTGGGCAATTTCTGTCTTGCTCTTCAAAACTTCTTTCTAAAGCTATTCCCAAAAATCCAAAAAGTGGAAACTAGGTTTTTTGGGGAGTATCCCATGACAAGTTCTCTGGCTGTTTTTTGAGAGGAACTTCGTGGGATCATCTACTTGAGAAGAAATTTTAATCTAAATCTCTTAAAGACCATATCCCTTTTTTACTTTAGAAATTTTTAAAAATTCATCTCGAGGGTGGGTTAAAAAATTCTTCCCCCCCCTTCACCTTGACAAAATCTTTCTCCCCCAGGGGCCGCGTGTAG
>NC_051416.1:37849949-37850026 GCF_015228065.2 Penaeus monodon
TTAATAATTAATAACACGCATCTCTTTTGTTTTCTTTTATACGAGTGCCGTAAAACCCGGGCCCCCCCCCACTCGCT
>NC_051416.1:37850172-37851904 GCF_015228065.2 Penaeus monodon
TCGGGTTTTTGGGTGGCAGCGTGGTATGGATGTTGGCTGGTTTTATTGTTTTGTGTTATGCCTATACATAAAGTTCCCCTTAAAACCATGTCGAAATTTTCAGAATTTTACTTTTTTAAACTTTGTTTTTTTTAGTTTTTTTTTTTTAATTTTTTTTTTCAAAACAGTTATTTCTTATTTTTCAAAAATGTTTTACGTAATTTTAGATGTAATTTTAATTCAATTTTAGTTACATACTTTTACTATTTATTCATTCTATATGAACCACTGAGGCAGATGACTAGTATAATACCGGTCTAATGTAATTTAATTGTGAACGTGATATATTGTAACTTTGATGATATTATAACGTTGATTGTTTAGAATGATAATACTGGATTCACTGATATACTGGATTTATTCATGTTCTTTTATTTTTTTTACATTTTTATTTGTGTATTGCATGAGATTTCGGGATACTGCTTTCCCCTATACCCGTAGCTTGTGACGTGCTGGTGCCTACTTCGTGATATTGTGATGCTATGGTATTGAAGATCAGCCCTGCCTTACACCTGGTTCCTGCGTGAACTATGGCCGAAGCGACAGCGAGCGACAGAGTATGGTAATGTATGACCAGTGAGAATAGTGGCGTGAATGTATGTATCGTATTTTGTTGATGCTGCGAGTGGAAGTATTATGGTGAATGATGCCCTGCCTCTGTGTAGCACATGGTGCTATGGTGTTGTGATGTGCACACTGTTGTTTTCAGTGGTAACACCGTCATACTCGGTGCTGTGTATTAAGGTGCAGTGAAAAGTGATGCGTAAAGGGATGTGTGAAGTGATGTGAATAGTAATTAAATAGTGTGAAGTGTAATTTGTTTCATATTCTCATGTATAATCGCGTCGTATGTCTTCTACACTGCTGAGTGTTAAATCATCAGATGACTTGGTTTCTTGTGGTTGTGATGAGGTGTTGAGAGAAGACTCTCGGGGAATAGTAAATACGTAATCGCGCTCAGAGAAGGTCTCTTGCTTGTATTTCTAAGAGGCTGATGGCTAAGACGAGGGCAGGCCAGAAAAGTGGTCAGAAAGGCAGTCGCGGTAATACTCCAGTCGAACTTACTGTCGCTATTATGCCGGTTCACGGCGCACAGGGAAGCCACGTGGCTCCCGAGGGCGAGTCCATGCAGACAGGTGATGGCAGTGCCCCTCTACAGGGTGCTGGTGCAGTGGAATTAGGGGCCCTTCAGGCACAATTAGAGGCTGCTCTGATAGATACCTTAGAAGGGAAAAATAGGCATCTTCGAGAAGAGTTGCTGCAATTACGAACTCCACATGAGCCTCGCTCTGGAGCATCCACTCCCGAACTTTCTCGGGGGAACCTACCACCTCCCCAGTTAGCTATGGGCCTTCGGGAGGGCCTGACACCCGTGAACATGCCGCCCAGGCCACAACCACAGACACATCATGCATGCTGTCATTCTGTAGGGCAGTTACCTATGACGCAGATTCTAATCAACTCTTCATCCTATATATTTGGGACGTGAGGAAGTGCAATATTCAAGGGGATACACCAGCATCAACCCCCTTTTTTTCGTAACCGGGAAAAAAGCTTGTTTAGTCCCCTTGGGGGCCTTAGCGCCCCCCAAACGGATGAATTTTATTCCCCTTTCCCAAAAGCTGGGGCCCGGGGGTTATGCACTATTTTTTTATTTTTCCCCCCGATGTTTGATTTATTACTTCCTGGCAAG
>NC_051416.1:37857566-37859651 GCF_015228065.2 Penaeus monodon
GTTCCCGGACAAATTTAAAGCTCCTTCGCATGAAAATTTTGGGGTACCTGCACGTGAAAATTTCTTCAGATGTTGCCAGAGTAAAGATCCCCGGTCACACCTCTTGACTATTTTTAGCAGGGCAAAAGGGGGTTCCAAGGTGTGGGGATTACCCCCAGATAGGTGTGCTGAGGACCTCAAGGGTTTTAAGGGTGGCTTCCTGGAGATTGCGCCCAGCTTTCTTTCCCCTTCCCCCTCAGCACAGCCATGGCTGAGCGGGTCCATGGCCTGGGCTGCTGGGGGGCCTGCTATGGCTTCCCCCCCGCAAATCCGTCTGTGTCTCAAAACCCTCTTCTACCTTTACTTATCCCCCCTAGCAGTCCTTTGCCCGAATTATTCCTGGGCTGAGTTTTCTCTGAAAACCCTTTTTCTGTTTAGGCTCTCAGGCAACTCAAAAAGATTCCCGGGAAATTTCCCCTACTTTTGATGGTGTAGCAACCACAAATTCTCGGGGAACAAATTTAGGCAGTAAACCCCCAAAGTGGGGTACTTATCTAGGGGTTAAACGTCACAATATGTCGGGGTGTAGAGGGGTCGGTTTGTTATGTCTGTGGTAACGGGGTCTTTCCGGGGGCATGTCCCTTTCCGACCGCCGGCAGCCACGCATCACTTTTCCCGCCCCAGAAAAAACCTTTCGCCACATAAGCAACAATTGTCTTCCCTAAAAGGGGGCCACCAAACCGGTTTGGGTCAATAAACAGTCCGCGCATTTTTTATGGTAGCGAAAATCACCATTCTCAAACTTCTTTTCCTCTAATATCCTACACAAAATACTGCATATCAAGACCCTTCAAGGTGTTTCTGGGTCCCAAAGTCAGTATTGGGGGGAAAAGGATGTGTTTTACTTGGGAAAATCAAAATTTTTCATCGTTTTTTGTTGTGATAAGATTAATTTTTCCAGGGGATTTTCTTATGTGAGGATTTTCCCCCACGCCCTAACTGGGGTTGTTCCATTAAAATCTTTTCCCGGGGGGTTTTTGTTGCTAGGTGGATCCATTTCTCATCAAAATTTCTGGTGGGAAAAAATTTGGGCTGTGTGTCTGTATCTTCAGTTGAAGTTGCTAAAGAAAGAAGAGCAACACAGACCCTCCGCATAGCGCCAGTTCATGTGGTTCATACTGAGCTGATTGGGCCTCAGTCCGGACAGTTTGTTAGTGCGGCTGTTGCTAGGGGCCTCCCAGAGTCTAGGGCAATTCTAGTTGAGGGAACAAACCCAAAGTTCCTTGTCCCTCGCTCCATATCTACTGTACAGGGCAGAAGAACGTCAGTTTGGGTGGTAAATCCAGATGCAAAGCCGAGAAAACTGACACAGGGTACTTGTATAGGTTTTGCAGAGCAAGTAGGAGTAGACCAATTGGTAGATGTCAGTGTAAATGGCAGTGTGACAGGAAAAGAACCCAAGCTGAAGGAGGATACAGTGTCTCAGCCCTCCTTGACTGGACACGTAGAAAAAGATTTCAGTCCAGTAGCTGCCGAGTTTTCACAACCCCATTTCATTGATGCCACTACTCAGGTACACACTCTTGACGAAATAGACACAGATGAATTAGCGCCTGGGTCTTGCAAAGTACAGCCAGCAGATGATGAAAAAGTAGCCGAGTGTCCCTCAGATACTTCGGATGATGATATCGAGCTCTGCAATTTCAGTTTTGATAGCCTTGACGAATTTTATGCAACACAGGACTTTGGTTATTCAGATAGTGAGTATTTTGTTTTCCCAGCCACTCCAGCTCTGAGTGGGTCATCTGTCTGCTCAGGTGATTCCGTCCTCCCTCCAGATAAGGCAGAGGTAAATATAGTAGACAGTGATTTTGTAAGTGAGCAGCTAGATTTGGGGCATTTAGATGATGTGCAACAAGAGGAACTCTGCAAAGTTTTGCAGGAGTTTCCTCGACTCTTTTCTGGGGACAAAGCCACCATTGGTAAGGTGCCTGGTATACAGCACCACATTATAACTACTACAGACCAACCTGTGTGTGTTAGGCAGTGGCGTCTGCCTCAGGCAACCAAGGAGTTGATACGCTCAGAGTGTGACACAATGTTGAA
>NC_051416.1:37859966-37860697 GCF_015228065.2 Penaeus monodon
AACTACCTTCCAGAGGACGATGAATGTTGTGCTGTCGACTGTGCTTGGGAAAAACCACAAGTAATCTATGGACGATTAGTGTGGAGTAAACTTTGAAACAATCCTAAGTAATCTTTGCAAACACTAGGGCCTTGGTTGAGGCCGTATGGAAACCCAATCTTGCTAATGTCAGACCTTTGAAACGCTCTTCCGGATAGGGGTTCTTGGGTTTTGGGTTTTAAGCCTGTGGCGTATTACCCAGTCCTGATAATGGTTCACCATAAAGGGAAAAACCTTCCAGACCTAAGACGTGTGTACGCCGCTTCCTGATTGGGCCATGTGGGATTCTTACGGCATCTGTTCAGGCTTTGCCCTTGTTGCTCAGCCATTGAGACAAACCCAGAGCGGTTTCATTCATGGTCACAGACACTGCAGAACAGTCTTTTGACCTTCATAGACCGCCTTGTTGTAGGAGCCCGTTTCGCGTGTTGCCTGATTTTGAGCGACATTTAATTCATACCATCAATCTCACCTATGGTTCTCTCGCCTAGAACAAAATCCGCGGCTTCTATTGAGCAAGGTCATTTAAATAAGTTTTTACTGCATGACTTGAGCTTTGCTTTTGAGGCTCTGGCCCAGCAAATAATGTCCCTGACCTTGTTTAATCGTGTAGAGCTTTCCCATGAAATCTTTTTGACAATGCTCCCAGATGAGGACCGTTGCGTTTAAGATCTTGTCACGAATAATACTCC
>NC_051416.1:37868863-37869256 GCF_015228065.2 Penaeus monodon
TGTAAATTAAAACAAATTTTGATCATTTTCATGAATAGTCATTCTTAACCTACTTTTTCGTAATTGCCATTGCTAGCTGTATATCAATACTTTATGTTTTTAACTTTTTTAATAAGCCTATTTAAGTTATTTTTGAATATACAGGTCTGGAGTAGGGCTCCTTTTAGCATAGCATATTTAAGTAGATATCTTGCTATTAAAATACCTGCACGGTAATTGGTTTCATTCTCCATCTTTTTTTACTCAAAACAAATTTATTTCTAACGAAATCAGTCAAGAAAAAAAAATTGAACTGTTCGAAACTTCATAGAGGTCTAGGAGGAAAATCTCTTACTTCTCTCCTCCAGCCATCGCCCAGCCGGCCCCGAGAAGAGCGGCGGACGCTTGTAGTAA
>NC_051416.1:37889298-37889373 GCF_015228065.2 Penaeus monodon
GGGGGCAAGCCGTTCCCTCTGAGTGGCGGGGACCCGTTTATGTTTATTTCTACCCTGAAGAATCCTCGCACGGGG
>NC_051416.1:37894153-37894259 GCF_015228065.2 Penaeus monodon
AAAACCCGAAGGCCCTGGGCGGGGGGAATCAGATTCCCTTTTTCCCCGATTTCATTTCTACAGTGTCCGTTTTTGTGGAAAGCTCTTTTCATAGCCGATTGTCCCG
>NC_051416.1:37894539-37895078 GCF_015228065.2 Penaeus monodon
CCAGTAGATGAAAGACAGGAAAACGCAGCAGGGAGTCATTTCCCCCTTTTCCCTAGCGTTACAAAGGGCATAATGGGAAGGACAGGGGAAGGGAAAAAAAGCATACGAATATGCGAGAGAAGGCCGGGTTTGAAGGGGTCAGGGAATGAATTTTAAAGGTACAAAAAAAAAAAGGGGATAATCGTATAATCGCATAAAATTTTATTGAGAAAATAAGACAAACTGGGGAAATTAAAAAACAATTTTCACCATACAGAGTAAACTGTTTAGATGACAAAGCAGCAGCCGTTTTGGATCGAGCGAAAGGAGTTTTTTATTGCTTTCATGAGAAGTGTCCCAAGATTTTTTGCAGGTTTTTGGGGAAAAGTAAATAAAAATGTCTTTTTCGCAATTTTTATGTTTACACAAAATAAAAAATGTAAAGTGAAAAAATAAACAAAGCTAAAATAAGTGAATAAAAAAGTTGTGAAAAAAATTAAAATTTAGGGGAGTCACCCCTCTGCTGGGGTAAATATGCTTCAAATATCAAAAGAAATAAT
>NC_051416.1:37895135-37896190 GCF_015228065.2 Penaeus monodon
TTTAAAGCCCCCCACTTCTTGTAACTATATGCTTCACTGTAACTATATTTCAGACTGGGGAATACATGTAAAAAAACATCCAGACATCAGCGCTCGTGACCGCCCCTTAGCCGTTAGTTCCCAGCCCCCTCTCATTAAATTCAAGTAAAAAGCTTTTCCAAGGTACTTGAATTGCAAACATTTTGACCGAGTATACATATTTTTTAAAATTTCGAGTAGAAACGTGACGGCTTAAAACAACGGAAGTGAAAAGGAAAATTTAAAAGGGGGGGGAGAAGAATGGGGAAAATTTGAGGGGTGCAAGGAGGAGGGGTGGTGTCAAAGTAGTTTGTCATTGATTGATCTGGAAAATTATATTTTAAATTTTTCATTTTCCTACCTTGGCAACCGAAAAAAACAGCTTTAGATATCAATAGAAAAGATTTTCTATAAATGCAGCACAAAGGGATTTCTTTCTCAGTGTATCAACTGATCTTTCAAAAAATTTCACGAAAGAAATAAAGTGAGAAAAGTTTTGTAGGCCCGAAGAGGGAAAAGAAAACAGCTTTATCTGATGAAGTATAAAGAAAGAATTGCCCATTTTCACTGACTGTGCGGTTGAAGGGAATTTCAAAACGCAAAAGTTTTTTGCAAAGAAATTCCTTTTTTTGCATAAATATCAAATTTTTCCCTTTAAGTCTTAAAAAACCCGCCATTTTTAGGGGATCTCTTTTTTATTGGAACCCCCGAGCCGTGAGCCCTTTTATCGATCCGTGTCCGTTCACCAAGCTGTCAATGTGGCCCCCGCAAAGCCCCTGTCCCTGATTTTCGGCTTTCCTTTCACCGTGTTATCGCCTCCCGTTAAATGCAACTTCCGGCATTAGCTTCCTTTCTCCCGGTCCCCTTTCCCCCTCGAACCTTTTTTCTTAGTGAACCGGTTTATCTTAGTATTTTCCTTTGTCCCTCTTTCTTTCATTCATTTTTTTTTTTTCTTTTCGTGTTGCTGATTCCCTCCGCTTTTTTTTCCCTTTTTTCCTCAGATGAAGACCAGCACTACACGTTCATTTTTTTTTTGC
>NC_051416.1:37896520-37897266 GCF_015228065.2 Penaeus monodon
TGTCATCGTCTGGGCAATCATCACCTTAGACCCTTTGATGAAAAGATCCCGAACACCTATCCCTCAGCGTACCCAAAGTCCCAAAATGGTTGAATCGTAAAAAAACCACTGAAACATTTTGGGTTTTTTTTGCAAGTGCCCACAAACAACAACAGTGACAAGGGGAATTAAATACATAGCATCCACTTCTCTCTTCCCCCTTTTAGCAATGGGGCATGGCGCCCGTATGCATGACGACTTTTTTGGCCAAAAAGATTTAATCTTTTAAGTTTGAATTCTGAAATTTCCTTCACCCCCAAAATTTTCTGTTTTATTTTTAGACTTGGGTCCCGTAAGTAGGCAATTTCGATATTCAACCCGAGTTTCCCGAAACAGAAACAAAAAATTTAAGAATGGTCTCCAGTATTTTTTTTTCCCTTCTTTCATTTAAGTAAAAAGATTTTTTTTGGAATTACTTCCTGGGTTATCACCACGGTTTAGCCATATTTTTGGGGGGCTTTTTTAAACATCTGATCTACGAGTGTGTCTCTCTTGCACTTGGGGGGTTTCTATTTTTGGCAAAGAAGGCGAGGGGAAGGGGAAAGCGAGACTTGTATTGGGGGGAAGGAGGACGTCAGAAGTGGGGGGGGCGGGCCCATTCGAATAGTTTCGGATCGGGGATAATTTTGCTCTATCACAAATCAAGGAATTTTTATCATCATGAACCCCATTGAATCGAAACCCTAATCCTGGGGGATTTGATAGAC
>NC_051416.1:37905156-37905264 GCF_015228065.2 Penaeus monodon
ACACTGAAGGCCCTGGGCGGGTGGAATCAGATTCCCTTTTCTCCCCGAGTTCATTCTGACAGTGTCCGTTTTGTGGCAAAGCTCTTTTCAGTAGCCGATTGTCACGGA
>NC_051416.1:37905574-37906107 GCF_015228065.2 Penaeus monodon
GGAAAACGCAGTCAGCAGTCATTTCCCTTTCCATAGTCGCTTACAAAGGGCATAGATGGGAAGGACAGAGGGAAGGAATAGAAGCATACGAAGTATGCGAGAGAAGGCCGGGTTTGAAGGTGTCAGTGGAATGAGATTTTAAAGGTACAAAAAAGAAAGGAGATAATCGTATAATCGCATAATAATTTTATTGAGAAAATAATGACGAACTCGGAATTAAAAAACAATTTTCACCATACAGAGACTAAACTGATTAGATGACAAAGCAGCAGCCGTTTGTGATCGAGCGAAAGGAGTTGTTATCTGCTTTCACTGAGAAGTGTCCCAAGTATATTTTGCAGGTCTTGGGGTAAAGTAAATAAATATGTCTTTTTCGCACATATTTATGTTTACACAAAATAAACAATGATAAAGTGAATAAATAAACAAAGCTAAAATAAGTGAATATAAAGTTGTGAAAAACAATATATAAATTTCAGAGGAGTCACCCCTCTGCATGCGGTAAATATGCTTCGAATATCAAAAGTAATAAT
>NC_051416.1:37906166-37906702 GCF_015228065.2 Penaeus monodon
ATTAGCCACTTCTTGTAACTATATGCTTCACTGTAACTATATTGTCAGTACTATGGAAATACATGTAAAAAAACATCCAGACATCAGCGCTCGTGACCGCGCCTTTCATGCCGCTTAGTTCCCAGCGCCTCTCATTCAATCAAGTGAAGTCTTTTCCAAGGTACTTGAATTATGCAAACAGTTCTGACACGAGTATACATATGTTTATATTTCAGTAGCTAGAAACGTGACGGCTTAAACACAACGGAAGTGAAAAGGAGAAAAGTTAAAGGAGAAGAATAGGGAAATTGAGGGGTGCAGAGGAGGAGGGGATGGTGTCAAAGTAGTTTGTCATTGATTGATTCTGGATAATTATATATAAATTTTTCATTTTCCTACCTTGGCAACCGAAAAAAGACAGCTTCAGATATCAGATAGAAAAGATTTTTCTATAAACTAGCAGCATCAAAGGTATTTTCTCAGTGTATTCACTGATCTTCAAATATTCACGTAAGAAAAATTTGGGTAAAGTTTATAGGCCAAAAAAAAGGAAAAAA
>NC_051416.1:37910207-37910858 GCF_015228065.2 Penaeus monodon
GGAGGTGATAGGAGACATTTGGCTCTATCGATGTATATTTACGGCTTGCATTACGAGTTTTGAGTGGTGCAAAAGTACTTCTTTATTTTACCATTCAAATTCATATCCTCGGATCCCATGAAATAAACTGTATTTTCTTTATCTATATAGATATTTAATCAGAATATGTATTCTTGAATATATATTGTAATATACATTATGTTTAGTTAAGCATTATTCTAGGGATATTTGTGAGTGCAGGAGCGCAGGGACGCTCTTGACGCAAAATTTTATATACGTCGGGTATGGCGAGAGATTTTTGAAGTGTTATTGCTTCTATTTACATGACATTCGCATAGGAGGTATGTAAAGATATTATTTACATCATGCAATCGATTTTGTAATTCAGTGACTCATGATTCACGTGAATTTGAACAATATTAATAGCCTTTGTGATAGTATACACCTTTTTATGTGAAGATTTCAATGGCTTGGTGATTGTTTTATGAAGTTCATAGGAATATTATAAGTTTATGCTTTATGTATTACAGAAATTTAATTTGACTTGCTTTTTTATATATTTTGCATGATCTTATATGTTCCTTATTGTTATGATTCAAGATGATTCAATGATGCTTACTTTGGAATGTGAAATATTTTGATTTGCTTGTG
>NC_051416.1:37913140-37913765 GCF_015228065.2 Penaeus monodon
TTGTATGAAATCACATTGTAATGTAAGAGTTAAGCGTTTATTACTTTCTGAATTATTATGCTCATTATTCATGAATTCCCGATTATCTTGTGCCGATGTGAATTCGCTGATCGACAAGTGATTTTCATTACAGAAATTAAAACTACCTGTAAATCTTTAGCTTTACACAGAACTGATGTGTACATCGTTTATGCTATTATAATTGGCAGTATTAATCTTATCTCTATTCACTTTCATACATTCCTGGCTTTCTCTTTCCATCATCGTCATCTGGATCTGTTTTTTTACTCTCCTTCCTCATTTTCTACCGAGTTTCCCTCCTAGGAAGGATGCACCGGAAAATGCTCGAGAGAAAAAAAAACTGATAATTCCGCTTCTCCATTTCGTCTCCCGTGATGGCGCACAGGAGTCGGCGAAAAAAATTAGATGTCTGGTTGTGGTTCCCTTCATGTTTATGATGCAAAAAAAAGTGTGTTGATAATAACGAAGATTTACGAGAGTCGTTAATCGTTTATTCGTCGACACAGAATACCCATATAAAATCATCAGGTTATGTAACATCGAGTATAATAATTCATATATGAAAATGATAACGACAAGGTTGCCACACACACAGAAAAAAATA
>NC_051416.1:37913847-37915021 GCF_015228065.2 Penaeus monodon
CGGCGGGGATGAAGGGACGAGGCGTGGTATGCCTGTTTGATTTCTTATTTATCGTCATTCTTGTTATCACGGCATTTGAAGCATTAAAATAGATGTTTTTAGGGGAGTCGTCAACAAACCCTTACAGATGTCGAAAGTTTCTTCGCTTAAAGACGGCATTCTGTTGACTTCATCCCGTCCCCTCACTGCAGAGAATAGTCTTGCATGTATTACAGGATGAAAGCGCCCTGCGCAGTAAATCTAACAGATGAACAGCGTAAAGCATGTCAGAAAATTCATGGCCTCATTGTACTTGTTCTTATTCATATATGTTTCTCTGTGTAGGTAAAAGCAAATACCATTTAAACTATTTTCTCCGTGGCATTCATTGACTTATTTATATGGTAAGATTTGAAATGAAAGAACGTTCTGCGAGCTCATAACATTCTTGAATTTTTAACATCACAAAAGGAAATCATACACAGAACCAGTCACAACTGACAAGTTCCAAACCAATGAAAAACGAAGCAGAATCTGGCTGTGGCAAGGGGAAATATCTTTTAACTTCATGTTCAATTCTCTTGGCATTAGGCGTGTTAGCTACATCGCAAATAATGATCAGAGATGAAGAAAATTAAGAAAAAGAACGGCGCGAGCAAAATATTTCTTAATAACATTATTATATTATTTCCGTCTTTATAAATAGTCATGGCGTAAAACGATGATCTGTCGTTTTCGTTTATTCAATTTTATTTATTGTTATAATAATAAAAGTTACGGTACTTATTATCAATATCGATGTTGTTATCAATTTATTTGTTTAATGTTAAGTTTTAATACATTTTTCAAGCTTTTCCAGCTTGCGTAATGCAAACACGAGGAATTACATCAAGCCTCTGCCGGGCTTCGGTTAATCGCATTTTGTCTCGACCAAAAGAGTATAGGACCATATTCATTAAACTGTGAGCTATAGTAAGATATATTTTAGGAGGAAGAGTAAATTATATTCGCTACCCTGGAAACTTTTAACGCCCAATTTCATGAATATATCCAAGACATTATTCTTGAAATTTCCTCAGAGCAAATGTCATTCCTGCATCCCGTGGAAGACGAGCAAGGAAAGCATCTGAGCGTTTCCTTGGAGATTATAGGCCGTGATTATTGCCTGTGGACACCTGTGCACCGGAAGTAAGGA
>NC_051416.1:37922879-37922987 GCF_015228065.2 Penaeus monodon
ACCTGAAGGCCCTGGGCGGGTGGAATCAGATTCCCTTTTCTCCCCGAGTTCATTTCTGACAGTGTCCGTTTTGTGGCAAAGCTCTTTTCAGTAGCCGATTGTCACGGA
>NC_051416.1:37923314-37923834 GCF_015228065.2 Penaeus monodon
CAGTCATTTCCCTTTCCATAGTCGCTTACAAAGGGCATAGATGGGAAGGACAGAGGGAAGGAATAGAAGCATACGAAGTATGCGAGAGAAGGCCGGGTTTGAAGGTGTCAGTGGAATGAGATTTTAAAGGTACAAAAAAGAAAGGGAGATAATCGTATAATCGCATAATAATTTTATTGAGAAAATAATGACGAACTCGGGAATTAAAAAACAATTTTCACCATACAGAGACTAAACTGATTAGATGACAAAGCAGCAGCCGTTTGTGATCGAGCGAAAGGAGTTGTTATCTGCTTTCACTGAGAAGTGTCCCAAGTATATTTTGCAGGTCTTGGGGTAAAGTAAATAAATATGTCTTTTTCGCACATATTTATGTTTACACAAAATAAACAATGATAAAGTGAATAAATAAACAAAGCTAAAATAAGTGAATATAAAGTTGTGAAAAACAATATATAAATTTCAGAGGAGTCACCCCTCTGCATGCGGTAAATATGCTTCGAATATCAAAAGTAATAAT
>NC_051416.1:37923896-37924979 GCF_015228065.2 Penaeus monodon
ATTAGCCACTTCTTGTAACTATATGCTTCACTGTAACTATATTGTCAGTACTATGGAAATACATGTAAAAAAAACATCCAGACATCAGCGCTCGTGACCGCGCCTTTCATGCCGCTTAGTTCCCAGCGCCTCTCATTCAATTCAAGTGAAGTCTTTTCCAAGGTACTTGAATTATGCAAACAGTTCTGACACGAGTATACATATGTTTATATTTCAGTAGCTAGAAACGTGACGGCTTAAACACAACGGAAGTGAAAAGGAGAAAAGTTAAAGGAGAAGAATAGGGAAATTGAGGGGTGCAGAGGAGGAGGGGATGGTGTCAAAGTAGTTTGTCATTGATTGATTCTGGATAATTATATATAAATTTTTCATTTTCCTACCCTTGGCAACCGAAAAAAGACAGCTTCAGATATCAGATAGAAAAGATTTTTCTATAAACTAGCAGCATCAAAGGTATTTCTTTCTCAGTGTATTCAACTGATCTTACAAATATTTCACGTAAAGAAATAAAGTGAGATAAAGTTTAGTAGGCCAGAAGAGGAAGAGAAAACAGCTTTATCTGATGTAAGTATAAAGAAAGAATTGCCGATTGCACTGACTGTGCGTGTTGAAGGGAATCTTCAACACGCAAAAGTTTTCTTGCAAAGAAATTCCTTCTTTTGCATAAATATCAAATTTACCCTTGAAGTCTTAAAAACCCGCCATTTGAGGAGATCTCTTTTCATTGGAACCCCTAGAGCCTGTGAGCTTCTATCGAGTCCGTGTCCGTTCACCAAGCATGTCCAATCGTGTGCCATCGCAAAGCCTCTGTCCCTGGATTTTCGGCTTTCCTTTCACCGTGTTTATCGCCTACCGTTCAATGCAACTTCCCGGCATTAGCTTCCTTTCTCCGTGTCCCCTTTCTCCTCGAACCTTTATTCTTAGTGAACCGGTTTATCTTAGTATTTTCCTTTGTCCCTCTTTCTTTCAGTTCACGTTTTTTTTTTCATTTCGCTGCTTGCTTGATTCCCTCCGCTCTTTTTCTCGCTTTTCCATCAGATGAAGATCCAGCACTACACGTTCATTTCTTTTTGCCTCCCCCTT
>NC_051416.1:37925278-37926040 GCF_015228065.2 Penaeus monodon
TGTCATCGTCATCGCAATCATCACCTTAGATCCCTTTGATGCAAAAGATACCGAACGACCTATACCCTCAGCGTTACCAAAGTCCCAAAATGGTTGAATCGTGAAGAAAGACCACTGAAGACCATTATGGATTTTTATATGCAAGTGCACACACAAACATACACACAGTGCATCAAGGAGAATTAACTACATCATGCATTCCACTTCTCTCTTCCGCTTCTGAGCAATGGTCATGGCGCCAGTATGCATGACGACTTTTTTGGCCAAGAAAGATTAATCTTCAAGTTTGAATTCTGAAATTTCCTCTCACCACAAAGTTTTCTGTTTTATTTCAGACTTCGGGTCCCGTAATCGTAGGCAATTTCGATTATTCAATCCCGAGTTCCTGAAGCAGAAACAAAAATATCAAGAATGGTCTCCAAGTATTTTTTTCCGCATTCTTATCATTATAAGTAATACAGATTTTTTTCAGGATATCTACTTCCCTTGGTTATCACACACGGTTTAGCCATATTTGGAGGGCTTTTTGAAACATCTGATCTCACGATGTGTGTCTCTCTTGCACTGGGGTTTCTATGTTTTGTGCAAAGAAGGCGCGAGGGAAGGGCACGCGAGACTTGTATTGGGGGGAAGTGAGGACAGTCAGAAGATGGGGTGGCGCCGATTCGAATAGTTTCGGATCGGTAGTAATTTAGCTCTATCACAAATCAAGGAATTCTATCATCATGAACCACATTGAATCGAAACCATACATCTGTACTG
>NC_051416.1:37926199-37926286 GCF_015228065.2 Penaeus monodon
TAACACATACAGCGGGGAGGAGAGTCAAAGTTCTTCACATTTTGTTTGCAAAGAGCAATTGTGTCCTCAGGAAAACATTGCTCTTAG
>NC_051416.1:37926311-37926480 GCF_015228065.2 Penaeus monodon
AGGAAGGGAATATTGATCACGGAGAAAGCTTGTTTTCAGATTAACTTATTTTCTGTTACACCGTACAATCCCTATAATATACTGAGAGAAAGGTATGTGCATGAGAACGCCCGCATGTCATTAAGAATCCTAAAAACTGACAGTAGACTGTAGATGACCCAGGTCATTT
>NC_051416.1:37930464-37931026 GCF_015228065.2 Penaeus monodon
CATGCAGTGTGTCACGGTGGAAGGGTGGGAAAACAACTTGCAAATGCATGAGGACATCGAAGCCGCCGATGCTCTGGAGGCAGAGCTCTGCTCACAGTACGAGCGGTGCTTCCCGGAACAGTGAGCGCGTGTCAGAGCTGATAATAGGCCCTAGGTCACGCCTATCATCCTTGCGTTCATACGGCTTCGGCGCCAAGAGTGGCACCGCGGGAGGATGCAGCGATCGCGCGCACTCTATCACCAAACACTGTTCAGGAGGCAAAACGTGACACCGCTCAGAAAATAGAGCAATATGGTATAAACTCACTGAAATTCATAAGTGGTTTACGAAGTGTGATAGGATAAAAAAAAAACACGTCCGTCCTCAAGAAGAAACTCCTGCGGATGTTAACTGACACAGTACAGAGACTAAGGTACACATAGAAATAAGGATGAGCAAACGGATAAACAGAATAATAAACAGACAAAGAGCTGTTTCCCTGACAAATAAATAGGCAGGCAGAGCTAGAGTGAATTCACACAAGCAATTTTTCTATATCAGCCGCACCTAATACAGCAGACT
>NC_051416.1:37936630-37937740 GCF_015228065.2 Penaeus monodon
CATCCATCTCCTTACTCCGGTGCACAGGTGTCCACAGCATATCACGGCCTAATCTCAAGGAAACGCTCAATCTTTCCTTGTCGTTTCAGGATCAGAATGACATTTGCCTAGGAATTTTAAGATATGTCTTGGATAATTCTAAATTGGCTTAAATTTCCCGGGTAGGATATAATTTCTCTTCCTCCTAAAATATATCTTACTATAGCTCACAGTTAATGAATGGTCATACTCTTTTGGTCGAGACAAAATGCGATTAACCGAAGCCGGCAGAGGGTTGATGTAATTCCCCGTGTTTTCTTAGCAGCTGGAAAAGCTTAAAAATTTTAAAACTTAACATTTAACAAATAATTTATAACAACATCGTATTGATAATAAGTCCCCTAACTTTTTTATTATAACAATAAAAAATTGAATAACAAACGCAGATCATGTTTACGCCCTGACTATTTATAAGACGGAATAATTTTAATATGTTATTAAAATATTTTGCTCGCGCCGTTCTTTTTAATTTTCTTCTCTCTGATCATTATTTGCGTGTGCTAACACCCTAACCCAAAAAATTGAACATGAAGTTTTAAAAGATATTTTCCCCCTTTCCAACCAGATTCTGCTTCGTTTTCATTGGGTTTGGGGAACCTTTTCAGTTGTCTGGTTCTGTGTATGTTTCCTTTTTTTATGTAAAATTCAAGAATGTTATGAGCTCGCAGAACGTTCTTTCATTTCAAATCTTACCATATAAATAAGTCAATGAATGCCACGGAGAAAATAGTTTAAATGGTATTTGCTTTTACCTACACAGAGAAACATATATGAATAAGAACAAGTACAATGAGGCCATGAATTTTGACATGCTTTACGCTGTTCATCTGTTAGATTTACTGCGCAGGCGCTTTCATCCTGTAATACATGCAAGACTTTTCTCTGCAGTGAGGGACGGATGAAGTCAACAGAATGCCGTCTTTAAGCGAAGAAACTTTCGACATCTGTAAGGGTTTGTTGACGACTCCCCTAAAAACATCTATTTTAATGCTTCAAATGCCGTGATAACAAGAATGACGATAAATAAGAAATCAAACAGGCATACCACGCCTCGTCCCTTCATCCCCGCCG
>NC_051416.1:37937818-37938419 GCF_015228065.2 Penaeus monodon
TATTTTTTTCTGTGTGTGTGGCAACCTTGTCGTTATCATTTTCATATATGAATTATTATACTCGATGTTACATAACCTGATGATTTTATATGGGTATTCTGTGTCGACGAATAAACGATTAACGACTCTCGTAAATCTTCGTTATTATCAACACACTTTTTTTTGCATCATAAACATGAAGGGAACCACAACCAGACATCTAATTTTTTTCGCCGACTCCTGTGCCCATCACGGGAGACGAATGGAAAAGCGGAATTATCAGTTTTTTTTTCTCTCGAGCATTTTCCGGTGCATCCTTCCTAGGAGGGAAACTCGGTAGAAAATGAGGAAGGAGAGTAAAAAAACAGATCCAGATGACGATGATGGAAAGAGAAAGCCAGGAATGTATGAAAGTGAATAGAGATAAGATTAATACTGCCAATTATAATAGCATAAACGATGTACACATCAGTTCTGTGTAAAGCTAAAGATTTACAGGTAGTTTTAATTTCTGTAATGAAAATCACTTGTCGATCAGCGAATTCACATCGGCACAAGATAATCGGGAATTCATGAATAATGAGCATAATAATTCAGAAAGTAATAAACGCTTAACTCTTAC
>NC_051416.1:37940717-37941213 GCF_015228065.2 Penaeus monodon
CACAAGCAAATCAAAATATTTCACATTCCAAAGTAAGCATCATTGAATCATCTTGAATCATAACAATAAGGAACATATAAGATCATGCAAAATATATAAAAAAGCAAGTCAAATTAAATTTCTGTAATACATAAAGCATAAACTTATAATATTCCTATGAACTTCATAAAACAATCACCAAGCCATTGAAATCTTCACATAAAAAGGTGTATACTATCACAAAGGCTATTAATATTGTTCAAATTCACGTGAATCATGAGTCACTGAATTACAAAATCGATTGCATGATGTAAATAATATCTTTACATACCTCCTATGCGAATGTCATGTAAATAGAAGCAATAACACTTCAAAATCTCTCGCCATACCCGACGTATATAAAATTTTGCGTCAAGAGCGTCCCTGCGCTCCTGCACTCACAAATATCCTAGAATAATGCTTAACTAAACATAATGTGTATATTACAATATATATTCAAGAATACATTTCTGATTAA
>NC_051416.1:37957193-37957303 GCF_015228065.2 Penaeus monodon
ACCTGAAGGCCCTGGGCGGGTGGAATCAGATTCCCTTTTCTCCCCGAGTTCATTTCTGACAGTGTCCGTTTTGTGGCAAAGCTCTTTTCAGTAGCCGATTGTCACCCGGG
>NC_051416.1:37957629-37958149 GCF_015228065.2 Penaeus monodon
CAGTCATTTCCCTTTCCATAGTCGCTTACAAAGGGCATAGATGGGAAGGACAGAGGGAAGGAATAGAAGCATACGAAGTATGCGAGAGAAGGCCGGGTTTGAAGGTGTCAGTGGAATGAGATTTTAAAGGTACAAAAAAGAAAGGGAGATAATCGTATAATCGCATAATAATTTTATTGAGAAAATAATGACGAACTCGGGAATTAAAAAACAATTTTCACCATACAGAGACTAAACTGATTAGATGACAAAGCAGCAGCCGTTTGTGATCGAGCGAAAGGAGTTGTTATCTGCTTTCACTGAGAAGTGTCCCAAGTATATTTTGCAGGTCTTGGGGTAAAGTAAATAAATATGTCTTTTTCGCACATATTTATGTTTACACAAAATAAACAATGATAAAGTGAATAAATAAACAAAGCTAAAATAAGTGAATATAAAGTTGTGAAAAACAATATATAAATTTCAGAGGAGTCACCCCTCTGCATGCGGTAAATATGCTTCGAATATCAAAAGTAATAAT
>NC_051416.1:37958220-37959305 GCF_015228065.2 Penaeus monodon
GTCCATTAGCCACTTCTTGTAACTATATGCTTCACTGTAACTATATTGTCAGTACTATGGAAATACATGTAAAAAAAACATCCAGACATCAGCGCTCGTGACCGCGCCTTTCATGCCGCTTAGTTCCCAGCGCCTCTCATTCAATTCAAGTGAAGTCTTTTCCAAGGTACTTGAATTATGCAAACAGTTCTGACACGAGTATACATATGTTTATATTTCAGTAGCTAGAAACGTGACGGCTTAAACACAACGGAAGTGAAAAGGAGAAAGTTAAAGGAGAAGAATAGGGAAATTGAGGGGTGCAGAGGAGGAGGGGATGGTGTCAAAGTAGTTTGTCATTGATTGATTCTGGATAATTATATATAATTTTTCATTTTCCTACCCTTGGCAACCGAAAAAAGACAGCTTCAGATATCAGATAGAAAAGATTTTTCTATAAACTAGCAGCATCAAAGGTATTTCTTTCTCAGTGTATTCAACTGATCTTACAAATATTTCACGAAAGAAATAAAGTGAGATAAAGTTTAGTAGGCCAGAAGAGGAAGAGAAAACAGCTTTATCTGATGTAAGTATAAAGAAAGAATTGCCGATTGCACTGACTGTGCGTGTTGAAGGGAATCTTCAACACGCAAAAGTTTTCTTGCAAAGAAATTCCTTCTTTTGCATAAATATCAAATTTACCCTTGAAGTCTTAAAAACCCGCCATTTGAGGAGATCTCTTTTCATTGGAACCCCTAGAGCCTGTGAGCTTCTATCGAGTCCGTGTCCGTTCACCAAGCATGTCCAATCGTGTGCCATCGCAAAGCCTCTGTCCCTGGATTTTCGGCTTTCCTTTCACCGTGTTTATCGCCTACCGTTCAATGCAACTTCCCGGCATTAGCTTCCTTTCTCCCCTGTCCCCTTTCTCCTCGAACCTTTATTCTTAGTGAACCGGTTTATCTTAGTATTTTCCTTTGTCCCTCTTTCTTTCAGTTCACGTTTTTTTGTTCATTTCGCTGCTTGCTTGATTCCCTCCGCTCTTTTTCTCGCTTTTCCATCAGATGAAGATCCAGCACTACACGTTCATTTCTTTTTGCCTCCCCCTT
>NC_051416.1:37959622-37960383 GCF_015228065.2 Penaeus monodon
TGTCATCGTCATCGCAATCATCACCTTAGATCCCTTTGATGCAAAAGATACCGAACGACCTATACCCTCAGCGTTTACCAAAGTCCCAAAATGGTTGAATCGTGAAGAAAGACCACTGAAGACCATTATGGATTTTTATATGCAAGTGCACACACAAACATACACACAGTGCATCAAGGAGAATTAACTACATCATGCATTCCACTTCTCTCTTCCGCTTCTGAGCAATGGTCATGGCGCCAGTATGCATGACGACTTTTTTGGCCAAGAAAGATTAATCTTCAAGTTTGAATTCTGAAATTTCCTCTCACCACAAAGTTTTCTGTTTTATTTCAGACTTCGGGTCCCGTAATCGTAGGCAATTTCGATTATTCAATCCCGAGTTCCTGAAGCAGAAACAAAAATATCAAGAATGGTCTCCAAGTATTTTTTTCCGCATTCTTATCATTATAAGTAATACAGATTTTTTTCAGGATATCTACTTCCCTTGGTTATCACACACGGTTTAGCCATATTTGGAGGGCTTTTTGAAACATCTGATCTCACGATGTGTGTCTCTCTTGCACTGGGGTTTCTATGTTTTGTGCAAAGAAGGCGCGAGGGAAGGGCAGCGAGACTTGTATTGGGGGGAAGTGAGGACAGTCAAAGAGGGTTTTTTTGGCGCCGATTCGAATATTTTTGGTCGGTATAATTTAGCTCTATCACAAATCAAGGTTTCTATCATCATGAACCAATTGAACAAAAACCCATACTCTGTACTG
>NC_051416.1:37960526-37960612 GCF_015228065.2 Penaeus monodon
GATAACACATACAGGGGGAGGAGAGTCAAAGTTCTTCACTTTTGTTTGCAAAGAGCAATTGTGTCCTCAGGAAACATTGCTCTTAG
>NC_051416.1:37960634-37960844 GCF_015228065.2 Penaeus monodon
AAAGGGAAGGGGAAATTGATCACGGAGAAACTTTTTTCAGATTAACTTTTTTTCGTTACACCTAAAATCCCTATAAATACTGAGAGAAAGGTTTTGGGGCATGAAAAACGCCCGCATGTCATTAAGAATCCTAAAAACTGACGTAGACTGTAGATGACCCGGGTCTTTTATAATTTTAAAGGGGCTGTTTTTGGGTTTGGCATATTGTGG
>NC_051416.1:37964350-37964440 GCF_015228065.2 Penaeus monodon
CCGAAGCTTGGGGTTTCAAGCCCCCCACCAAAAATAAATGCTATTTTTAAATAGTTAAAAGCATAAACTAAACTAAAAAGGGGATGGATT
>NC_051416.1:37964676-37964944 GCF_015228065.2 Penaeus monodon
CATGCATGTTTTACGGGGGAAGGGGGGAAAACAAATTGCAAATGATGGGACTCGAAGCCGCCGATGTCTGGAGGGAGAGCTCTGCTCACATACGAGCGGGCTTTTCCCGGGAAAAGTGAGGGGTGTCAGAGCTGATAAAAGGCCCCAGGTCCGCCTATCATCCTTTTGGGTTTATTAAAAGGGTTTGGCGCCAAGAGTGGCACCGCGGGGGGGATGCAGGGGGGAAATTTCCCCCCGGGGCCCGGCACCCCTCTTTTTAAAACCCAAA
>NC_051416.1:37966215-37966772 GCF_015228065.2 Penaeus monodon
CATGCTGTGTCCGGTGGAAGGGGGGGAAACAACTTGCAAATGCATGAGACATCGAAGCCGCCGATGCTCTGGAGGCAGAGCTCTGCTCACAGTACGACGGTGCTTCCCGGAACAGTGAGCGCGTGTCAGAGCTGATAATAGGCCCTAGGTCACGCCTATCATCCTTGCGTTCATACGGCTTCGGCGCCAAGAGTGGCACCGCGGGAGGATGCAGCGATCGCGCGCACTCTATCACCAAACACTGTTCAGGAGGCAAAACGTGACACCGCTCAGAAAATAGAGCAATATGGTATAAACTCACTGAAATTCATAAGTGGTTTACGAAGTGTGATAGGATAAAAAAAAAACACGTCCGTCCTCAAGAAGAAACTCCTGCGGATGTTAACTGACACAGTACAGAGACTAAGGTACACATAGAAATAAGGATGAGCAAACGGATAAACAGAATAATAAACAGACAAAGAGCTGTTTTCCCTGACAAATAAATAGGCAGGCAGAGCTAGAGTGAATTCACACAAGCAATTTTTCTATATCAGCCGCACCTAATACAGCAGACT
>NC_051416.1:37972383-37973088 GCF_015228065.2 Penaeus monodon
TCCTTACTTTCCGGTGCACAGGTGTCCACAGGCAATAACACGGCCTATAATCTCCAAGGAAACGCTCAGATGCTTTCCTTGCTCGTCTTCCACGGGATGCAGGAATGACATTTGCTCTGAGGAAATTCAAGAATAATGTCTTGGATATATTCATGAAATTGGGCGTTAAAAGTTTCCAGGTAGCGAATATAATTTACTCTTCCTCCTAAAATATATCTTACTATAGCTCACAGTTTAATGAATATGGTCCTATACTCTTTTGGGCGAGACAAAATGCGATTAACCGAGCCCGGCAGAGGCTTGATGTAATTCCTCGTGTTTGCATTACGCAAGCTGGAAAAGCTTGAAAAATGTATTAAAACTTAACATTTAAAAAAATAAATTGATAACAACATCGATATTGATAATAAGTACCGTAACTTTTATTATTATAACAATAAATAAAAATTGAATAAACGAAAACGAAAAGATCATCGTTTTACGCCATGACTATTTATAAAGACGGAAATAATATAATAATGTATTAAGAAAAATTTTGCTCGCGCGTCTTTTTCTATTTTCTCACCTGATCATTATTTGCGATGTACTAACACGCCTAATGCCAAGAGAATTACATGAAGTTAAAGATTTTCCCTTGCACAGCAGATTCTGCTTCGTTTTTCATTGTTGGAACTTGTCGTTGTGACGGTTCTGGGTTTATTTTTA
>NC_051416.1:37973188-37973399 GCF_015228065.2 Penaeus monodon
GGTCGTCTATGATTCATCGAAAAGTAGTGGGAAAAACTATTCATATGTATCACCGAAAAGAGGTGAGAAGGGAGAGAAGAGAAAATATTTGAAAGAGAAAGATGATTTAGAGATGGGAAACATCTATGTTTATAGAAGGTCTAAATAAAAAACGAGATAAAGTTAAGGAAAAAGAGAAGAATTAAAATACACTAGATAAGGAAATGCAAGC
>NC_051416.1:37977264-37977506 GCF_015228065.2 Penaeus monodon
TAGCCTTTATTGTTTTATTGTACTTTATGTTATGATCCTGTTATACCCCTAACCTAACCAGCCTCCATTTATGTAATAGTCTCCTGAATTTTTGTAATTTTGTTACTTTGTTTTTCGTTCGTTTCCTTTGCACCTTTTCTTTCTCGTTTACCGCTTGTCATTTTACTGTTTTGTTGTTTTTACTGTTTTGGTCGCTATCACCTCTTCACCTATATTATTTTATTTAAATGTCCTCTTTTTAT
>NC_051416.1:37977717-37977790 GCF_015228065.2 Penaeus monodon
TTGTTTGCCATGTTATTTCTATGTTTCTGCTATACCTATTTAAAACAATATAAAAGTACATAAAAGAAAATCA
>NC_051416.1:37994012-37994203 GCF_015228065.2 Penaeus monodon
GATGCCCCAACCGTTACGATGGCTTTCTCGAACAGCAATGCTCGCCTCGTAAGTAGGCCTTGGCGTAGCTTCGGGGGGCGCCGGCAACTCGGCTCAGGCGCAGTCGGCTATCTGAGGGAGGGGGGGTGCAGAGAAGCACGGGAAAGATTATGTAGTAGATGGGGCAGTGGTGTAGTGGATGTGGCAGTGGT
>NC_051416.1:38006478-38006719 GCF_015228065.2 Penaeus monodon
TAGCCTTTATTGTTTTATTGTACTTTATGTTATGATCCTGTTATACCCCTAACCCAACCAGCTTCCATTTATGCAATAGTTTCTGAATTTTTTGTAATTTTGTTACTTTGCTTTTCGTTCGTTTCCTTTGCACCTTTTCTCTCTCGTTTACTGCTGGTAATTTTACTGTTTTGTTGTTTTTACTGTTTGGTCGCTATCACCTCTTCACTTATATTATTTTATTTAAATGTCCTCTTTTTAT
>NC_051416.1:38006930-38007003 GCF_015228065.2 Penaeus monodon
TTGTTTGCCATGTTATTTCTATGTTTCTGCTATACCTATTTAAAACAATATAAAAGTACATAAAAGAAAATCA
>NC_051416.1:38025464-38025746 GCF_015228065.2 Penaeus monodon
CAGGCCTCTTTTCTTTTCCAATTAAATTTTTATCAGATCTCCTTTTTTTTTATACATCCCTTATTTGTTGTGTTTTCCCAAATAGATACTGTTCTTTATTTTTTGTTTAATTCCCTTCTTTCACTAAAATTGTCTTGCCAACTCGTTATTTTGTTTGCATTCCTTCCATTTCTGTTTTGTTTTTTTCTCTTTGTTTATTTTACCCCCTTTGTATAAAAATATTATCCAACCCTCTTTTTAACCTTAAATCCCCCCCCTTGCAACCTCAACCTAGTTGTAAGC
>NC_051416.1:38026210-38026288 GCF_015228065.2 Penaeus monodon
GATACTTTTTTCTTAAAACACAGTTGTATGCAACCCTTTTAAGATTTTCACTGCCATTTTTAAATAGGCCCCAAAATG
>NC_051416.1:38026636-38027611 GCF_015228065.2 Penaeus monodon
TCCTCTCTAAGTATAAAAAGAGAGAGGAAGGCAACGCGGTGAGGGCGACAGGAACAGAGGGAGGGCACATTTTTGGGGATCGGGCGAAATTAAAAGGGACTTTGTCCTTTCTACGGTGCCCCTCGCTGAATCGATGAAAAAATTTGTCTCACGTGAAGATACGGGGGTTCTCGGGTCCAGTACCCGCCAAATTTTTTTCTCCAAAATTGCAAGACTGGGTTCTTGACTGCAGACCAGTAAGTGAAAATGGGGTCCTTTTGCTGGCGGTTCGTACCTCTGTTCGATCTCGCGCTTGATATCAAAATCGAGAGAGGCACAACGTCCACCACTGTGCGACGCCATGCTTTTTGGGACCCCCCCTCCCCCGCGGGGTCCATTTCTTCCACCAAAAAGAGCGAACACCGTCTTCGCTCGTCTTTAAAAACGTTTTAGGCAACCCAATGCCCTTTGCAGGACCTTTCGCAGATAGGCTTTGGAGGGCGGGTAAAACGAGCTGACTTTCCCCCCCGCCGTTTTCTATACCCCCCAAAGGGTATTTTCCACGGCCCCCTTTCTCGTGATTTATCCTTGCATTCCGGTAACCAGTAGGTTTAGTCGTCTATCTTTTTCGTAGGTTTGGTAGCGAAGGTGTTTATGTTGCGGGGTTAAAGGCGTTATGACACGTGTTTGTTTTAGTGCTTTCAGTTTATTTTTAAATATTACTTTTTGTTCATTTTACGTGTTACTTTTTTGTCATTTTCCGTTCACGTTTTTGTTCATGCCCCCCGTGTTACGTTTTATTTATATCCGTGTCCTTTTGTTCTTCCCACGCGTTATGTGTTTGTTCAGTGTCACCTGTTCTATTTGTTCAGTTCCACGTTTATTGTATTCGTTTTTGTTTTTCCGTTACGGTTAGTATTTTTTCATTCCACGTTCAGGTCACTGTTATGGTTGTGTTTTACATTTAATGTTTTTGTAGGTTCTATTTTTGGAAAA
>NC_051416.1:38027659-38027739 GCF_015228065.2 Penaeus monodon
ACACGTTAGTGTTCTGTGTCATTTGTCACGTCATATATCTGACGCATGTCGCACGCATGGTTCTCTTCGTATCTTACTCA
>NC_051416.1:38027858-38027952 GCF_015228065.2 Penaeus monodon
ATATAACTTAAGTCATGTGCATGATAAGAAATTCTAAGATATTAAATGATTTCACAGTAAAGATATATCTTGCTGAGTGTTGGGAGTCACTACA
>NC_051416.1:38028357-38028669 GCF_015228065.2 Penaeus monodon
ATCCTCCTTAAACCCTCTGGTTTAGTGTTTTATTTCCCGATCTTTTCCTTTAAATGTTTTTAGCGACATTTGGTAAACGATTGCATTTCAGAGGAAACCATTTGCAAATATTATGTCTATGTAGACTCGGAAAACTTTACGCTTATTATCCATTGTCAGTGTCCGTCAGCGTAGGATCAACGCTACTATGAAGAAAGCTACAGAGGAGAAATGGACGCCATCTGCACTCTCATCACTCCTAACAGACACACCCGTTCTTATTAATTAAAAATTAAGTAAGTTAGGGAGTATATAGTAGCTTTTAATCAACTT
>NC_051416.1:38034211-38034525 GCF_015228065.2 Penaeus monodon
TAAAAGTTGATTAAAAGCTACTATATACTCCCTAACTTACTTAATTTTTAATTAATAAGAACGGGTGTGTCTGTTAGGAGTGATGAGAGTGCAGATGGCGTCCATTTCTCTCTGTAGCTTTCTTCATAGTAGCGTTGATCCTACGCTGACGGACACTGACAATGGATAATAAGCGTAAAGTTTTCCGAGTCTACATAGACATAATATTTGCAAATGGTTTCCTCTGAAATGCAATCGTTTACCAAATGTCGCTAAAAACATTTAAAGGAAAAGATCGGGAAATAAAACACTAAACCAGAGGGTTTAAGGAGGAT
>NC_051416.1:38034687-38034766 GCF_015228065.2 Penaeus monodon
CTTTTGTCTTCTCTCATTTTTCTCTTTATAGGTAAACAATAATATTTATCTTCTGCCTCACCTTTCCCGTCTTCTGTAT
>NC_051416.1:38034919-38035013 GCF_015228065.2 Penaeus monodon
TGTAGTGACTCCCAACACTCAGCAAGATATATCTTTACTGTGAAATCATTTAATATCTTAGAATTTCTTATCATGCACATGACTTAAGTTATAT
>NC_051416.1:38035846-38036087 GCF_015228065.2 Penaeus monodon
TTGTGCCTCTCTCTCGATTTCTGATATCAAGACGCGAGATACGAACAGAGTTGTACTGTAACCGCCAGCGAAAGACCCTCAGTTTCACTTACTGTGTCTGCAGTCAAGATACTCCAGTCTTGCAATTCTGGAGAGAAAAGTTGGCTGGTACTGGACCACGAGACATCCACTGTATCTTCACGTGAGACGAATGTTTTCATCGATCTCAGCGAGGGGCACCGTAGAAGACAAAGTCCCTGTT
>NC_051416.1:38036569-38036643 GCF_015228065.2 Penaeus monodon
GCCTTAGTTAAAGTGGCAGTTGACAAATCTTGAAATGGATTGCCACTACAACTGTGATTTAAGAACAAAGTATC
>NC_051416.1:38036736-38036820 GCF_015228065.2 Penaeus monodon
TGTTTAGGATTATTTAGGTATTTTATATTTTTTTATTTGTTTTACGTTATTGCTAAGAGAAACAAAAGAAACAAGGGAACGAGC
>NC_051416.1:38037130-38037354 GCF_015228065.2 Penaeus monodon
GCTATGACAACTAGGTCTGACGGTTGCAAGAGGGGGGATTCTAAGGTAGAGCAGGTGTGAGCATAATATATATATATACAAAGGTGGTTGAAATAAGACAAAGAGAAACGAACAAAAGCAGAAATGGAATGGAATAGCAAACAAAATAACGAGTTGGCAAGACAATATAGTGAAAAGAAGGGTAATTGAACAAATAAATAAAGAACAGTATCATAGTTGGAACA
>NC_051416.1:38038760-38038830 GCF_015228065.2 Penaeus monodon
TTGGGGTGGTAAATAAAAAGTTTTTTCTGTCCCCGGGGTTTCGGGGCTCCCTTTTTGGAGCCCCCCTTTG
>NC_051416.1:38043129-38043193 GCF_015228065.2 Penaeus monodon
TTTAAAATTTTTTGTTATATATAATTTATTTTTCCTCTCTTCCTCTCTCTCTCCCCTCCTTCCC
>NC_051416.1:38044626-38044914 GCF_015228065.2 Penaeus monodon
TCCCTAACTTACTTAATTTTTAATTAATAAGAACGGGTGTGTCTGTTAGGAGTGATGAGAGTGCAGATGGCGTCCATTTCTCCTCTGTAGCTTTCTTCATAGTAGCGTTGATCCTACGCTGACGGACACTGACAATGGATAATAAGCGTAAAGTTTTTCCGAGTCTACATAGACATAATATTTGCAAATGGTTTCCTCTGAAATGCAATCGTTTACCAAATGTCGCTAAAAAACATTTAAAGGAAAAGATCGGGAAATAAAACACTAACCAGAGGGTTTAAGGAGGAT
>NC_051416.1:38045097-38045176 GCF_015228065.2 Penaeus monodon
CTTTTGTCTTCTCTCATTTTTTCTCTTTATGGTAAACAATAATATTTATCTTCTGCCTCACCTTTCCCGTCTTCTGTAT
>NC_051416.1:38045328-38045421 GCF_015228065.2 Penaeus monodon
TGTAGTGACTCCAACACTCAGCAAGATATATCTTTACTGTGAAATCATTTAATATCTTAGAATTTCTTATCATGCACATGACTTAAGTTATAT
>NC_051416.1:38045540-38045620 GCF_015228065.2 Penaeus monodon
TGAGTAAGATACGAAGAGAACCATGCGTGCGACATGCGTCAGATATATGACGTGACAAATGACACAGAACACTAACGTGT
>NC_051416.1:38046377-38046618 GCF_015228065.2 Penaeus monodon
TTGTGCCTCTCTCTCGATTTCTGATATCAAGACGCGAGATACGAACAGAGTTGTACTGTAACCGCCAGCGAAAGACCCTCAGTTTCACTTACTGTGTCTGCAGTCAAGATACTCCAGTCTTGCAATTCTGGAGAGAAAAGTTGGCTGGTACTGGACCACGAGACATCCACTGTATCTTCACGTGAGACGAATGTTTTCATCGATCTCAGCGAGGGGCACCGTAGAAGACAAAGTCCCTGTT
>NC_051416.1:38047100-38047175 GCF_015228065.2 Penaeus monodon
GCCTTAGTTTAAAGTGGCAGTTGACAAATCTTGAAATGGATTGCCACTACAACTGTGATTTAAGAACAAAGTATC
>NC_051416.1:38047268-38047350 GCF_015228065.2 Penaeus monodon
TGTTTAGGATTATTTAGGTATTTTATATTTTTTTATTTGTTTTACGTTATTGCTAAGAGAAACAAAAGAACCAGGAACGAGC
>NC_051416.1:38047658-38047881 GCF_015228065.2 Penaeus monodon
GCTATGACAACTAGGTCTGACGGTTGCAAGAGGGGGGGATTCTAAGGTAGAGCAGGTGTGAGCATAATATATATATACAAAGGTGGTTGAAATAAGACAAAGAGAAACGAACAAAAGCAGAAATGGAATGGAATAGCAAACAAAATAACGAGTTGGCAAGACAATATAGTGAAAAGAAGGGTAATTGAACAAATAAATAAAGAACAGTATCATAGTTGGAACA
>NC_051416.1:38060234-38060394 GCF_015228065.2 Penaeus monodon
TGTGCGTGAGGGTTGTTTGTTGAGGGAACTGAGGGTGGCAGGGGCATAGTGTTCGAGGGAATCGTTGTTGGGGCGTTCGTTTTCCTGGTGGTGGTGTGTGATGTTTGTAAGGGTCTGATGTTTTGGCATAGGTTGGAATTGGTGTTTTTGTTTAAGTACT
>NC_051416.1:38068436-38068573 GCF_015228065.2 Penaeus monodon
TTCAAAGAGGGGGGGGCCGAAAGGAGGAAAATAAAGGGACTTTTAAATAAAAAAAATTAAAATAAAGAGGTGTAGGCCCAAACAGAAAAAAACAACAAAACGAAAAATTACCAGCAGTAAACGAGAGGAAAAGGTGC
>NC_051416.1:38068615-38068700 GCF_015228065.2 Penaeus monodon
TTCAGAACTATTGATAAAGGAAAAAGCTGGTTGGTTGGGGGTTAAAACAGGATATAAATAAAGTACAAAAAACAATAAAAAGGTA
>NC_051416.1:38069129-38069226 GCF_015228065.2 Penaeus monodon
CATTGGAAGTCGCGCGCTCCCTTTCTCGGGGGAACGCACGGGATTCTGGGTTTAAACCGGGGAGGAGGGGTAAAGTTAACATTTTTTAGGCTCTTTT
>NC_051416.1:38085451-38085529 GCF_015228065.2 Penaeus monodon
CCACCCGAGCTTCACGGAGTTTCGATCTTAGTGAGGGCAAGCATCCTTCGGAGTAGATCACGTGGTTTGATCCCACAA
>NC_051416.1:38085597-38086376 GCF_015228065.2 Penaeus monodon
AATTGATGGCAAACCTCACATACGGTAATAGATCGTCCCAACCATCGGGATCATCCATCTGGAGCGTGCTCAGGGCGTCCTTGACCAAGGCCGTTATCCGATAACAAGGTCCGGGGTGGACCGTACCGAGTAACGAATTCTGCAAGAAAAACATCTGCTACAGTTTGGGCGTCCTTAGGTGCCAATGGGAACAACTCAACAAACCGGGTAAGGTGGTCAATCAGCACAAGGACGTACTTGTTGCCACGCGCCGAAGGGGTAAGTGTGAGGATATCAGCGGAGACCCGCTCGAAGGGCTCTACGACGTCTGGCATGGACTGAAGGGGCGTTCGGGCGATTGCCCCCTTCCTCCGCTGGCATGCCGTGCATGACGCGACATACCTTCGGGATGCGGCCAACATCCCGGGAAAGTAAAAATGATCCCGTAGCCGCTGATATGTCCTGTGGACACCCTGATGCCCGGCGGACGGAACAGCATGAATCGCATCCAAAGCGGCGCCGCGCAGCGACTTTGGGATTACGAGCCGAAGCATGACTCGTTCATGGTCGGACTTGACATGATATAAGACTCGGTCCTGAAGTTCGAATTGATCGAGTGGAAGAGGGATACGCCTCGGCGGAAGGCGGCCCTCCTCAAGATACTCTATGAGCTGCTGCCACGGGGGATCGTCCCGCTGATGACGCTCCACCAAATCGGGCTGCAGTAAGGGACTATCGAGGTCAGCAATGGGTGCGATCTGACGACTGAGCAAGTCAGGGACGTGGTGGACTCGACCCGG
>NC_051416.1:38086894-38087248 GCF_015228065.2 Penaeus monodon
GTGCCGTTGGTTGCGTGGTGTTTTTATGGCTTGTATCACTGTTACTTTATCGGGGTCAGGTAAAACACCGGCCGGAGTAATCAGGTGGCCAAGAAAACGAAAAGTGTCGGTTGCGAAGCGACACTTGGCTAGGTTAAGCCTGAACCCCGCCCCAGCGAGTAACTGCAACACGGCATCGAGGTGGGATAGGTGCTGCTCAAACCCTGCGCTGTATATCACAACGTCGTCGAGATATGCCAGTGCGTGGTGGCCCAACACCGGGTTGAGAACGGCAGCGATAGCCCTCTGAAAAGTTGACGGAGCCGTCGTCAATCCAAAAGGCATACGCGAAAATTGAAAGAAACGGGAGCCGTC
>NC_051416.1:38087509-38090151 GCF_015228065.2 Penaeus monodon
AAGCATCTTGTCGCATTCCGCACGGATGTACTGCCGCGTACTCTCCGGGAGGCGCCACTGTTTCACACGGATAGGTTGGTTGTCCGTGGTTTTGATTCTATGCTTCATGTGTGGCACCACACCCGGAGGCAGCCCTTCGTTAAACAGATCCGGGTAACGATCAAGTACCTGGATGAGCTGTTCACGTTGAACTGATGACAGGTGAGCAAGATCCACCCGAGGAACACTAGGCGCCCCTGCTGATGAGGGTTCTCGAAAGAACATACCGGGAAGACCTCAAACTCGTCCGTGTTGTAACCAAAGTCGTTAAGTCCGTGTGTGAAATCGAACCGGTCCTCAAAGTCCGCCAGGATATCCGGTTCGTCTCCATCATCAATGGGAGTCGGGGAAGCCATGCCCAAAGCTCCCCGACTATCCCCGAAGGATGAGCCTCCATCTTCCGGGTTGACGCCGGAATCCTGGTCCACCGATTCCGCGTCAAATGCAAGACAATTCGGTGAAACCTCCTCCACGATCGCCGCATAGCCAAGGACGAATCCTTGGTCGATCTCAACCGGAGCTCCCTGATCGTTGACGACCCAAACGTCAACCTCCGGTAGGGAGAGGTCCACCAACGAACGAGGTACCAGGATCTTGGCTGTGTCGCTCTCAACACAAGCCAATCCAGCCTCCCCGCCGTTCACAAGACATCGCACGAATCGCCCCGCCCGAGGAGGACAAATGCCTTTCCGCGCACATCTAATTGCCCCTTCTCGGTCCCCGTTGCCCGCACTACAGCAACGCAGTAGGGCGTCTGGTTCGTGATACGTCAAGATACCGAGGGACCCAGCACCAGAGAAGGAAACACGGAGTCGGGCCCCGTTGAAGGTAGCAAAACTAGCCCCTGGAACAGGGGAGAGATTCAATTTAAAATCAAACCTTCGCAGCAGGTCTACGCCTATCAGTACCTCGGCTGGAAATCTGGTGTTGTCGTCGACCACGACCACTGAGTGCCGGCACTTACAGGCTCGGGAAAATTTAAATTCAAGGGTTGCCTTACCCTTGGTGTCCAACGTGGCCCCAGATGCCCCTTTGAGGCCACGCGAGTGAGGGGAGAGCGAGGTATTGGAAATCCTCCTGAAACAGGACTCCTTCACCACTGTTGCCTCACTTCCCGAGTCAATGAAAGCTAGGACTTTAGTCCCAGCAACCACACAATTCAACAGCGGCCGTCCCGCCTGAATCTGTGCCTCGGGGAGCTCCGGTTCCGTGGAACTGTCGCTCCCTTCGGCGCCCACCATCACCGTCTCTGGCGGTGGTTCTTTGAGGTTGTGGTTGTGTTCTGTCGGGCGGTGTGCTATGCAGCACCGTCTGGCCACATGCCCTCGGCGGCCACACCGGGTGCACTGATGACCCTCCCGCACCGCACGACACTCGGAAGCGTCATGCGTAGTCACCTGATGGTGGGGACACCAGCGTCGGGGTTCTCGAGTGCGTACGGGCAAATCAACCAGGGGATCAACCGGAGGGGAACCTACCGGAGATCGACCCTCGCGAGGGGTAGAGGAGCGAGGTTTAGGCCCTGCCTCGCTCGAGAAACTGACCAAGGGTTTCTCTACCCGCCTGGCATAGTGCCGATGGTACCAGACTTTTTGGGCTGCTTCGACCACCCGATAAAGCGGCTGATCCTCTACCAGCAGGAGCTTTTCCCGCATCCAGGGTGGGAGTCCCTGGAGAAAAGTTCTCCGCATCAGAGGTTCAGCTGGCCCAAGTTCACCAGGATAATCGCGCATACCCTGGTAAACCATGGTCTCGACCGCGAGATAGAAGTCCCTGGGGGAACTGTCGTCGAGTACGTACGACCCCAAATGCCGTAAGTACTCCATCGACGAGCACGTTCCCCAGAGACGTTGTCGAAGGGTCTCCTTAAACTCGTCCAGGTCCCTATCCCGTCGAAGACTGGGGAGTTAATGACAACGTCCGCCGTCCCCCTGCAGCTAGCACGGGCGGCACGGATCAGAGCCTCATCCGTCCCGTAAGGATGGGCCTGCTCAACGTGTCGCAACCAGGTTTCCAACTCCTGATTCCTCCGAAGAGGCTGGCTGGCTGGGACCTCCGCCCGGTAAGGCGGGATCGGGTCGCGTAGGGTTATACCCTGGTCCAGCGGACGTGGGTTGACGGGTGCTCGCTGAGACGAGTGGTCAGTCGTGACCGCATGCACCCCACTTCCCCTGCGATGCAGAGGCCGCAGCTGGTGGTCGAGCGTGAGAGGGAGGTTCAGATGCCCTGGGCTCCAGTAATCGCAAAATATTCGCGTACTGCCCTTCCAGGACACTGAACCGAGAATTAAGCCGCTCGAATTTATCCGCTAGCTCTTCGTACATCGAGAGGGAGAGGTGGTCACGGGGCTCTAACCTTTGCCCCAAAGTCAATGACTGAGCGTTATCTGCTCGAGGAAATTCGGGACCCTCGAGGAGGGTGTTTGCAGAGGAACCCGAGGACTCAGTGGGTTCTCCTAGGGCGCTATTGCGTGTACGAGGCATTTCTCGTACCAGCACTTACTCTACAACCTTTTACTGGGCTTGCGATGGACTTGCACAAAGGCTTAACCAGACACTTTATAATGAAAACTGTTCTATCCCATCGCTGCCTACCAAAAAGAC
>NC_051416.1:38095089-38095281 GCF_015228065.2 Penaeus monodon
TTGTGGTGGTTGTTTTAGGCGCTGCTCCTTGGTCTTACGAGGTATCTGTTTTTGAAGCTGTCACAAGGGTGGTTTGGGAGATCTGGGGGGATCTTCATCAATGTTTATCCAGGGCGATGTCGTGAGATAATCCCCTGTGGCTGTGGAGGTGGCATCTGGAGACTTTGCAGGGGGCTGGTATGACATTAAGAA
>NC_051416.1:38095983-38096311 GCF_015228065.2 Penaeus monodon
GCAGCTGCCATGATTTCGTCGACAATGGCTGACTCAGGTTCACTGACCATGTGTCTGTCAAGTTTCTTGAAAACTAGCGTGAGCTTAGCCTTCATATCAAGGGGGAGCACAGGAGTGAACCCCAAGTTCTTAAGCAAATCGATTGTCTCTGAGGAGAAGATTCGTTGGGCATGTTCGTCGTCATCGATATGTCAAGATATCCTTCATGGATCTCGTAGTACCAAAACTCTGATGTTGGCATCAAAGAGAGCCTTAGCGTTGGCGTCCCGCCGGTTAGGGCAGAGGCCGCCTTGGGAAATGATCTTGACCTGAATATTTTACATGAGCA
>NC_051416.1:38097159-38097260 GCF_015228065.2 Penaeus monodon
AATTCCTGTAGATGATGGACTCGTTGCACTTGAATTTTGTGCATTACCGTGAGTACTAACACATCTCTCCGATGTAGTAGTGTCGTCTGGGATGTAATCAG
>NC_051416.1:38109047-38109271 GCF_015228065.2 Penaeus monodon
TGATTTTTTTTAGTACTTTTTTTTGTTTTAAATAGGTATAGCAAAAACTTTAGAAATAAGCAAAAAAAATGGGTGATGAAGGGAATTTCACTAAAAAAGTAAAGGTAGAGGGGATATGGTATGGTGAAATGGTGTATAAAGAAAATGGAAAATTTTGGGAAACTTTCCCTGGAAACCGGATCAAATGTATAAGTTTTTTTCTGTTGGGAATTATGCTATCAAAA
>NC_051416.1:38109312-38109430 GCF_015228065.2 Penaeus monodon
AAAAAGAGGACATTTAAATAAATAATATAAGTGAAGAGGTGATAGCACCAAAAAGTAAAACAAAAAAACGTAAAATTACCAGCGTAAACGAGAGAGAAAAGGTGCAAAGGAACGAACG
>NC_051416.1:38109462-38109543 GCF_015228065.2 Penaeus monodon
TTTAAAACATTGCATAAGGAAGTGGTTTGGGGTTTGGGGGATAACGGGTCATAACATAAAGTACAATAAAACAAAAAGCTA
>NC_051416.1:38126038-38126121 GCF_015228065.2 Penaeus monodon
ACGCACCACCCGAGCTTCACGGAGTTTCGATCTTAGTGAGGGCAAGCATCCTTCGGAGTAGATCACGTGGTTTGATCCCACAA
>NC_051416.1:38126189-38126966 GCF_015228065.2 Penaeus monodon
AATTGATGGCAAACCTCACATACGGTAATAGATCGTCCCAACCATCGGGATCATCCATCTGGAGCGTGCTCAGGGCGTCCTTGACCAAGGCCGTTATCCGATAACAAGGTCCGGGGTGGACCGTACCGAGTAACGAATTCTGCAAGAAAAACATCTGCTACAGTTTGGGCGTCCTTAGGTGCCAATGGAACAACTCAACAAACCGGGTAAGGTGGTCAATCAGCACAAGGACGTACTTGTTGCCACGCGCCGAAGGGGTAAGTGTGAGGATATCAGCGGAGACCCGCTCGAAGGGCTCTACGACGTCTGGCATGGACTGAAGGGGCGTTCGGGCGATTGCCCCCCTTCCTCCGCTGGCATGCCGTGCATGACGCGACATACCTTCGGGATGCGGCCAACATCCCGGAAGTAAAAATGATCCCGTAGCCGCTGTATGTCCTGTGGACACCCTGAATGCCCGGCGGACGGAACAGCATGAATCGCATCCAAAGCGGCGCCGCGCAGCGACTTTGGGATTACGAGCCGAAGCATGACTCGTTCATGGTCGGACTTGACATGATATAAGACTCGGTCCTGAAGTTCGAATTGATCGAGTGGAAGAGGGATACGCCTCGGCGGAAGGCGGCCCTCCTCAAGATACTCTATGAGCTGCTGCCACGGGGGATCGTCCCGCTGATGACGCTCCACCAAATCGGGCTGCAGTAAGGGACTATCGAGGTCAGCAATGGGTGCGATCTGACGACTGAGCAAGTCAGGGACGTGTGTGACTCGACCCGG
>NC_051416.1:38127484-38127838 GCF_015228065.2 Penaeus monodon
GTGCCGTTGGTTGCGTGGTGTTTTTATGGCTTGTATCACTGTTACTTTATCGGGGTCAGGTAAAACACCGGCCGGAGTAATCAGGTGGCCAAGAAAACGAAAAGTGTCGGTTGCGAAGCGACACTTGGCTAGGTTAAGCCTGAACCCCGCCCCAGCGAGTAACTGCAACACGGCATCGAGGTGGGATAGGTGCTGCTCAAACCCTGCGCTGTATATCACAACGTCGTCGAGATATGCCAGTGCGTGGTGGCCCAACACCGGGTTGAGAACGGCAGCGATAGCCCTCTGAAAAGTTGACGGAGCCGTCGTCAATCCAAAAGGCATACGCGAAAATTGAAAGAAACGGGAGCCGTC
>NC_051416.1:38128100-38130752 GCF_015228065.2 Penaeus monodon
AAGCATCTTGTCGCATTCCGCCACGGATGTACGCCGCGTACTCTCCGGGAGGCGCCACTGTTTCACACGGATAGGTTGGTGTCCGTGGTTTTGATTCTATGCTTCATGTGTGGCACCACACCCGGAGGCAGCCCTTCGTTAAACAGATCCGGGTAACGATCAAGTACCTGGATGAGCTGTTCACGTTGAACTGATGACAGGTGAGCAAGATCCACCCGAGGAACACTAGGCGCCCCTGCTGATGAGGGTTCTCGAAAGAACATACCGGGAAGACCTCAAACTCGTCTCGTTTGTAACCAAAGTCGTTAAGTCCGTGTGTGAAATCGAACCGGTCCTCAAAGTCCGCCAAGGATATCCGGTTCGTCTCCATCATCCAGTGGGAGTCGGGAAGCCCTGCCCAAAGCTCCCCGCGACTATCCCCGAAGGAATGAGCCTCACATCTCCGGGTGTGAACGCCGGAATCCTGGTCCACCGATTCCGCGGTCAAATGCAAGACAATTCGGTGAAACCCTCTCCACGATCGCCGCATAGCCAAGGACGAATCCTTGGTCGATCTCAACCGGAGCTCCCTGATCGTTGACGACCCAAACGTCAACCTCCGGTAGGGAGAGGTCCACCAACGAACGAGGTACCAGGATCTTGGCTGTGTCGCTCTCAACACAAGCCAATCCAGCCTCCCCGTCGCCGTTCACAAGACATCGCACGAATCGCCCCGCCGAGGAGGACAAATGCCTTTCCGCGCACATCTAATTGCCCCTTCTCGGTCCACGTTGCCCGCACTACAGCAACGCAGTAGGGCGTCTGGTTCGTGATACGTCAAGATACCGAGGGACCCACACCAGAGAAGGAAACCACGGAGTCGGGCCCCGTTGAAGGTAGCAAAATACCCCTGGAACAGGGGAGAGATCAATTTAAAATCAAACCTTCGCAGCAGGTCTACGCTATCAGTACCTCGGCTGGAAATCTGGTGTGTCGTCGTGACCACGACCACTGAGTGCCGGCACTTACAGGCTCGGGAAAATTTAAATTCAAGGGTTGCCTTACCCTTGGTGTCCAACGTGGCCCCAGATGCCCCTTTGAGGCCACGCGAGTGAGGGGAGAGCGAGGTATTGGAAATCCTCCTGAAACAGGACTCCTTCACCACTGTTGCCTCACTTCCCGAGTCAATGAAAGCTAGGACTTTAGTCCCAGCAACCACACAATTCAACAGCGGCCGTCCCGCCTGAATCTGTGCCTCGGGGAGCTCCGGTTCCGTGGAACTGTCGCTCCCTTCGGCGCCCACCATCACCGTCTCTGGCGGTGGTTCTTTGAGGTTGTGGTTGTGTTCTGTCGGGCGGTGTGCTATGCAGCACCGTCTGGCCACATGCCCTCGGCGGCCACACCGGGTGCACTGAGACCCTCCCGCACCGCACGACACTCGGAAGCGTCATGCGTAGTCACCTGATGGTGGGGACACCAGCGTCGGGGTTCTCGAGTGCGTACGGGCAAATCAACCAGGGGATCAACCGGAGGGGAACCTACCGGAGATCGACCCTCGCGAGGGGTAGAGGAGCGAGGTTTAGGCCCTGCCTCGCTCGAGAAACTGACCAAGGGTTTCTCTACCCGCCTGGCATAGTGCCGATGGTACCAGACTTTTTGGGCTGCTTCGACCACCCGATAAAGCGGCTGATCCTCTACCAGCAGGAGCTTTTCCCGCATCCAGGGTGGGAGTCCCTGGAGAAAAGTTCTCCGCATCAGAGGTTCAGCTGGCCCAAGTTCACCAGGATAATCGCGCATACCCTGGTAAACCATGGTCTCGACCGCGAGATAGAAGTCCCTGGGGGAACTGTCGTCGAGTACGTACGACCCCAAATGCCGTAAGTACTCCATCGACGAGCACGTTCCCCAGAGACGTTGTCGAAGGGTCTCCTTAAACTCGTCCCAGGTCCCTATCCCGTCGAAGACTGGGGAGTTAATGACAACGTCCGCCGTCCCCCTGCAGCTAGCACGGGCGGCACGGATCAGAGCCTCATCCGTCCCGTAAGGATGGGCCTGCTCAACGTGTCGCAACCAGGTTTCCAACTCCTGATTCCTCCGAAGAGGCTGGCTAGCTGGGACCTCCCGCCCCGGTAAGGCGGGATCGGGTCGCGTAGGGTTATACCCTGGTCCAGCGGACGTGGGTTGACGGGTGCTCGCTGAGACGAGTTGGTCAGTCGTGACCGCATGCACCCCCACTTCCCCCTGCGATGCAGAGGCCGCAGCTGGTGGTCGAGCGTGAGAGGGAGGTTCAGATGCCCTGGGCTCCAGTAATCGCAAAATATTCGCGTACTGCCCTTCCAGGACACTGAACCGAGAATTAAGCCGCTCGAATTTATCCGCTAGCTCTTCGTACATCGAGAGGGAGAGGTGGTCACGGGGCTCTAACCTTTGCCCCAAAGTCAATGACTGAGCGTTATCTGCTCGAGGAAATTCGGGACCCTCGAGGAGGGTGTTTGCAGAGGAACCCGAGGACTCAGTGGGTTCTCCTAGGGCGCTATTGCGTGTACGAGGCATTTCTCGTACCAGCACTTACTCTATAACCTTTTACTGGGCTTGCGATGGACTTGCACAAAGGCTTAACCAGACACTTTATAATGAAAACTGTTCTATCCCATCGCTGCCTACCAAAAAGAC
>NC_051416.1:38135689-38135876 GCF_015228065.2 Penaeus monodon
TTGTGGTGGTTGTTTTAGGCGCTGCTCCTTGGGTCTTACCGAGGTATCTGTTTTTGAAGCTGTCACAAGGGTGGTTGGGAGATCTGGGGGGATCTTCATCAAATGTTTATCCAGGGCGATGTCGTGAGATAATTCCCCTGTGGCTGTGGAGGTGGCATCTGGAGACTTTGCAGGGGGCTGTATGACA
>NC_051416.1:38136673-38136807 GCF_015228065.2 Penaeus monodon
CTTAGCCTTCATATCAAGGGGGAGCACAGGAGTGAACCCCAAGTTCTTAAGCAAATCGATTGTCTCTGAGGAGAAGATTCGTTGGGCATGTTCGTCGTCATCGATAATGTCAAGATATCCTTCATGGATCTCGT
>NC_051416.1:38137780-38138037 GCF_015228065.2 Penaeus monodon
AATTCCCTGTAGATGATGGACTCGTTGCACTTGAATTTTGTGCATTACCGTGAGTACTAACACATCTCTCCGATGTAGTAGTGTCGTCTGGGATGTAATCAGATGGTAAGCTCGACGTAGAACTTTGACCAACAGGTCCAAATATGTCTTTGAAGCTGACACCCAGGACAAGGAAGCATATTCCAGGAAAGGGCGAGCTTTGGCATTATACAACGCCTACGAGCCGCGGGCACGAAAATGTTTGACTTTTCTGAGGA
>NC_051416.1:38138263-38138386 GCF_015228065.2 Penaeus monodon
AAACGCCATAGAATGCGTCACTCTTTGGCCACTGAAATTCTAAAATAAATTTTGTAATCAGGGGATATTCCTGTTACACATAGATGACGAAAATGTTTGACTTTTCTGAGGAGAATCACTCTA
>NC_051416.1:38138611-38140350 GCF_015228065.2 Penaeus monodon
AAACGCCATAGAATGCGTCACTCTTTGGCCACTGAAATCTAAAATAAATTTTGTAATCAGGGGATATTCATGTTACCCCATAGATGGCGTAAAATAATATCATAGATGATAAACTGGGAGAGCGAGAGACAACAAGAACAAAAAAATTTAGTAAAAAAAATATCTTTTAAACTAGTATCCGCCCTATTTCTCACCAGAAAAACGACCGGAAAATAAATCCTAAAGAGATCTATTATGACCGATACAGTATATGTGAAACCATTTTGCTTTCCCGTTTTTCCATATTGTATTGGGATTTGATAGTCATGATAACACCCATCACCCTTTCGTATTCAAGCGTGTCCCCCATGCACTGTATATTTTGTTGCCTTTAAAGCTGTCACTCCCAAATGACTGGAAACCCGATAAAATGGCACACCCCCTGTACCCAAAAGTGAAAGTGACAAAGCAAATATAAATTTCCAAATGAAATTGAGCGGGGGCCATATTCATCCGCACTTCCTGTGTCACTGTCTTTTGTCATATGTGGACTGCCTGAAGGTTCTTGTCATGGCAGTGTTGCTTTTTCGATCCCTAAATTCTTTATTGACATCTCGAAGGCTTGAGATAGTCTCGGATGACTCATTCCAGAAGATAATATTCATTTTAGTTTAGAAGGCATGCGAAATTCGTGCAAGCTATTTTGTAGGTGTCAGATGAGAGGTATTTGAAATACCATTGTAATATTAAAAGATATTTGTTTTCTGTTAGTTTTTTTTCATCTAAATGGATACCAAGGTATACCATTTACGCCGCTAATTACCGACTGCAGCTGCATATTTCTTATGGCTGTTGGACCCTTTCGAGTCGGTGTAATCAAATTTTTACGAACTAAAAATCAATACCCGAATAAGCAATTTTTTGCATCGGGGGAATGAGGTATCTGGTTAAGCCAGGCGAGAAGACTGAGAGAAACGTGGCAGTAAATTGCAACAGTCTAGAAACCCTACGTGCAAACATGAGATTCAAGACTGCTGAAGGGAAGTAAAAAAAGGCAGCACATGGAGAAAAAAGGAAATGAGAAACGGGAGCAAAAGAGCGCGTGGGCCGCGCGAGAGGCGGCGGGAATAATGGTTTAGTCCGGAGGCGGTTGGACGAGAGACGGACAGAAGCCTTTTGTCGAAAGGCTTTCGGATAATGGAGGAAGAGCCGGCCGAGAGAGACACTGACGCTGGAGTTATGAAGCAAGCGGAAAAAAAAAAGTGTCTTGAATGTGAACGGGAAATGTTCTTTATTGCACAAAAGGCAATGCAGTCGTGAAATTCTGGGTTCATTAGAAAAAAATCGACTTCAAGAAATTAGTTATTATCAGAACAGATAATATCTTACTTATTTCTATTTATATTAATTCTTCATTTTCTTGTTTTCTGTGATTTATGTTAAAGATCCAAAACCCGAGTATATTTAAATCCTTTCGCATGGACATCTAGTAACCACTTATTTCTGCAGGTTAGCAATGCTAATAATAATAAATCTATCATGAAAGTCGAGAACAAACAACTTTCAACAAATTTTTGCACGTCTACACAAAATTATTCAATAAAAGCAAGTGATATGACAGTTTTTGCTACTCTTTTTAGATTTGTTGAGCAGGGGAAAAAAATTATAGGGACGAGTGCGCGATGCTCAGTCGTCCCTCCGAGGTCGTTTCCTCTTGCTCAGCACAAACCCCTTTCACTTGCCAAAAGGGGCAACTGCAA
>NC_051416.1:38140400-38140768 GCF_015228065.2 Penaeus monodon
AACCTCATCGACTGGGAAGAAGCAGAAGTTACTGTTGGCTTCATCGTCATTGCTCCAGAAGGAAAGAGAAATGGAATACATTTTACAGTTAACATTCCCTTATATAGTACGTGTGCGAATTTCCGCATAAGAAATCTAGGTACTTTCCAAAAGCCCTAATTTCGGCTCATGTAAAACATCGGAATACAGAACCCTGAGCTTGTATCGTTAAGTTAAGAAACCCCCTCAGTACTTTTCCATCGAGACAGAAGTAGTAAACTTTTTATACAACAGCAGATCTGCAGCAACCTTAATGATAATGAAAACATACACATGCACTGCTTTCTACTATTTGTACCAAATAATATAATGATAAAGATAAAAACAGT
>NC_051416.1:38143863-38144330 GCF_015228065.2 Penaeus monodon
AAATGGGTATACAAAAACATAGAAATAACAGGGCAAAAAAAAAAATGGGTGATGAAGGAGAACTTCATAAAAAAGTAAAGGTAGAGGGTGATGGGTAGGTGAAAGGGGTAAAAAAAGAAATGGAATATCTGGACATTTGCCAGGAACCGATAAAGTGTATAAGTTTTCTTTTTTGGGGAAATTTGATGCTTTTCAACTAGGTTTGCTTTCAAAGGGGGAGGGGCCGAAAGGGGCATAAAAAAAAAAAGGGCATTTAAAAAATAAATAAGGAAGGGGTGATAGCGACCAACAGTAAAAAACAAAAAAAACGTAAAATTACCAGCAGTAAACGAGAGAAAAAGGTGAAAAGGGAAACGAACGAAAAGCAATAACAAAATAAAAAAATTCAAAAAACTATTGCATAAAGGAAGCTTTTGGGGTTGGGGGTATAACGGATCATAACAAATACAAAAAACAATAAAAAACTA
>NC_051416.1:38144741-38144852 GCF_015228065.2 Penaeus monodon
TCGAGACGTGTCCGCATTGGGAAGTCGCGGCTGCGGCTTTCTTGGGAAAGCAGCGGGTTTCTCGGTTAACCCGGGGGGAGGGGGAAAAATTTAAAACATTTTGGGCTCTTT
>NC_051416.1:38162019-38166447 GCF_015228065.2 Penaeus monodon
GCCCCCCCGAGCTTCACGGATTTTTCGATTTAGTGAGGGCAAGCACCTTTCGGAGTAGATCACGTGGTTTTGATCCCCCAGGGGGAAAAGACTGTCCACCTGTGAAAAGGGTACAATGGGGCGTCTTTTCGCCGGGTTGGAGGAATTATGAAAACCTCACAAGGGTAATAATCGCCCCAACCCCGGGGTCATCCTTGGAGCTGCTCAGGGCGCCCTTGCCCCAAGGCCTTTACCGAAAAAGGTCCGGGGGGGCCGGGGCGAGAAAACAATTCTGAAAGAAAACATCTGCACATTTTGGGCCCCCAGGTCAAGGGAACAACTAAAAAAACCGGGTAAGGTGGTCAATCAGCACAAGGACGTACTTGTTGCCACCCCGAAGGGGTAAGTGTGAGGATATCAGCGGAGCCCCGCCGAAGGGCTCTACACGTCTGGCATGGACTGAAGGGGGCGTTGGGCGTTTGGGCCCCCTTCCCCCGTGGCACCCCGTGATGACGCGACATACCTTGGGATGCGGCAACTCCGGGAAAAGTAAAAAGATCCCGTACCGCTGATATGTCTGGGACCCCCTATGCCCGGGGGACGGAACGCAGAACGCATCCAAAAGCGCGCGCCAGGGACTTTTGGGTTACGACCCAAGCAGACTGTTCAGGTCGGATGCGATTAAGACTGGTTCCAAATTCAAATTGATCGAGTGGAAGGGGGATACCCCTGGGCGGAAGGCGGCCCCCCTCAAAACTCATGAGTGCTGCCACGGGGGACGTCCCGTGATGAGCTCCACCAAAGGGGGCTGCAAAGGGACTATCGAGGTCAGCAATGGGTCGATCTGACGACGAGCAAGTAGGGCTGGTGGACTCGACCCGGGCTATAGAAAAGCTCAAAGTCATGAAGCGCTCTGTGCCCATCGCGTATCCTTACCGATGCGTTGGCTTACGGAAGACAGATCCCAAAACGGTCTGTGTCGAAAAGATACAAAACCCGTTTTCCATACGGAAGGAGGGTAATGCCTAAGATTTGACCACAAAGAGATTCAGGTCGATGGTGGGTCCCCGGTCCGGCGCCCAGTTTCCGAAAAAAAAATTTTGCAACGGATGGATTTCTCCACCATCCACTGATAAGACAAGCACCGACGCGGGGCCCGAAGACGGGGGAAGCCAAGGGTTTTCAAAATTTGGCGGATTAAACAAGGTGCGTGGCAAGCACTTGTTTAAGCGTTAAAAAACGCCTTTTTGGGTTTTGTCCCAAAAAAATCTGGTATTTTTTTTCGGGAGCGAGTCAGAGGAGGGACCCTTGCATAATTGGGCACGTGCCTGCCAAAAAAAAACATTGCCCAAAAACGGCGAACGTGCCTTTGGGTTGGGTGGTGTTTTTTAGGCTTTTTTCCATGTTATTTTAGGGGTCAGGTAAAACCCGGGCCCGGGAGTAATGGGGCCAAGAAAAACGAAAGTGGGGTTTGCAAGCGCCACTTGGCTGGTTAACCCTAAACCCCGCCCCAGCGAGAACGAAACAGGCACGGGTGGGATGGGTGTGTCAAACCTCGTGTATATAAAAAGCGTCGAGATATGCCATGCGTGGGGGCCCCAACCCGGGTTTTGAAACGCAGGGATAGCCCTTAAAAAGTTGACGGAGCCGTCGTCAACCCAAAAAAGGCTACGCGAAAATTGAAAAAAGGGGAGCCGTCAAAAAAAAGCGGTCTTTTCTCGGTCCCCCATCCACCTAAAGGGCCCATATGCACTTTTAGGTCGGGCCCCTTAAACCAGGATTTACCCGCCAGCTGATCAATGGCAGCGTCCACCCTGGGTATGGGATATGCGTCTGAAACCGTTTTCGCGTTCAAAGAGGTATCACGCAGAAGCGTGTCGTACCGCCTTCTTTTTCACAAGCACAACGGGAGAGAGCCATGGAGAACAAGAAAGCTCAATCCCCCGCTGCAGCATTTGCGCTTCCGCACGGATTACGCCGCTACTCCCGGGAGGCCCCACTTTTTCAAAAGGATGGTTTTTTCCGTTTTTTTGATTCATGCTTCATGGTGGCACACCCCCGGGAGGACCCCTTTCTTTAAAAACGACCCGGGTAACGATCAAGTACCTGGATGAGTGTTCCGTTGAACTAGACGGGAGCAAGACCCACCCGAGGAACATAGGCGCCTGCTGATGAGGGTTTCAAAAAGAACATACGGGAAACTCAAATCGTCCGTTTTGAAACCCAAAAGCGTTAAGTCCGTGTGTGAAACGAACCGGTCCTCAAGCCGCAGGAATCCGGTTCGCTCCTCATAAATGGGGTCGGGGAAGCCATGCCCAAAGCTCCCCGATACCCCGAAGGTGACCCTCCATCTTCCCCGGGTTGGACCCCGGAATCTGGTCCCCCGTTTTCGCGCAAATGCAAGACAATTCGGTGAAACCCTCCTCCCGTCGCCCATAGCCAAGGACGAATCCTTGGTCGATCTCAACGGGCCCCCCGATCTTTGACGACCCAAAGCAACCCGGTAGGGAGGGGTCCACCAACGAACGGTCCCGGGTTTTTGGCTGTGTCGCTCTCAACAAAAAAAATCCAGCCTCCCCGCCTTTCACAAGAATCGCACAATGCCCCCCCGGGGGACAAACCCTTTTCCCGGCACACAAATTGCCCCTTCTCGGCCCCCCGTTCCCCGCACCAGCAACCAGGGGGGGTTTGGTTCGTGAACGTCAAGAACCGAGGGACCAGCCCCAGAAAAGGAAAACAGGGGGCGGGCCCCTTTGAAGGGTAGCAAAACTCCCCCTGGAACAGGGGAAGATAATTTAAAATAAAACCTTCGCAGCAGGTTACGCCTATCAGACCTCGGCGGAAACTGGTGTTGTCGTCGACCACGACCATAGTGCCGGCATTACAGGCTCGGAAAATTTAATTCAGGGTTCCCTTTACCTTGGTGTCCAACGGGGGCCCCGATGCCCTTTGAGCCACGCGAGTGGGGGGAGAGCGGGGTATTGGAAATCCTCCTAAAACAGGACCCCCTTCACCACTGTTGCCCACTTCCCGAGTAAATAAAGCGGGATTTAGTCCCAGAAAACCCCACACAATTAAACACGGCCGTCCCCCCCGAATTTGGCCTGGGGGAGCTCGGTTTCCCCGGGAACGTCGCTCCCTTCGGCCCCCACCATCCCCTCCCGGCGGGGTTCTTTGGGGTTTGTGTTGGTTTTTGGCGGTGTCTAGCAGCACCGTCTGGCCACTTTTGCCCTCGGCGGCCACGGGGGTCACTGAGACCCCCCGCACCCCGACACTGGGGAAGCGCATGCGTAGCCCCTGGGTGGGGACACCAGGTCGGGGTTTCGAGTGCGTCGGGCAAATAAAACCGGGGGATCAACCGAGGGGAACCTACCGGGATCGCCCCTCGCGAGGGGTAGAGGAGCGGGGTTTAGGGCCTGCCGCTCGAGAAACTGACCGGGGTTTTCTCTCCCCGCCGGCATAGTGCCGATGGTCCCAGACTTTTGGGCTGCTTCGACCCCCCGAAAAGCGGGATCCCTACCAGCAGGATTTTTCCCGCACCCGGGGGGGAGTCCCTGGAAAAAAGTTTCCCATCAAGGTTCAGCGGCCCAAGTTCCCCAGGATAATCGCGCTACCCTGGTAAACCATGGTTTTCGACCGGAGATAGAAGCCCCGGGGGGAACTGTCGCGAGAGTACGCCCCAAATCCGTAAGTACCCATCGACGGGGACGTTCCCCAGGGGGACGTTGTCGAGGTCTCCTTAAATCGTCCAGGCCCCACCCGTCGAAGACGGGGGATTAATGACAACGCCCCGTCCCCCTGGTACACGGGCGGCACGGTCAGAGCCTCATCCTCCCGTAAGGATGGGCGCTCAACGGTCGCAACCGGGTTTTCCAACCCCTGTTTCCTCCGAAGGGGGCTGGCTAGCGGGGACCTCCCCCCCCCCTTAAGGCGGGACGGGTCGCTTTGGGGGGAAATCCCCTGGTCCAGGGGGACGGGGGTGACGGGGCTCGCTGGGGGACGAGGGGTCAGTCGTGACCGCATGCCCCCCCTTCCCCCCTGCGATGCGGGGCCCGCAGCTGGGGTCAGCGTGAGAGGGAGGTTCAGTGCCCCTGGGCCCCAGTAATCGCAAAATTTCGCGTACCCCCTTTTCCAGGACACTGAACGAGAATAAGCCGCCGAATTATCCGCAGCTTTTCGTACATGGGAGGGGAGAGGTGGCACGGGGCTCAACCTTTTCCCCCAAAGTCAATGACTGAGCGTTATGCCAAAGGAAATTCGGGACCCCGGGGGGGGTTTTTGCAGGGGAAACCCCGAGGCCAGGGGTTTTCTTGGGCGCATTGCTGACGAGGCTTTCTGTACCAGAAATTACTCAAAACCTTTTACTGGGTTTTGCGTGGATTGCAAAAAAGGCAACCAGCATTTATAATAAAAAACGTTCTATCCATCGCGCCCCCAAAAGACATGTGG
>NC_051416.1:38170345-38170689 GCF_015228065.2 Penaeus monodon
GTCCCGGGTTTGTTATTGCTGTGTTATGGGAAAAAGTTGGTGTGGTTTTTGGGGCCCAGGTTTTTCCAGGGTCTAGTGGAAGTGTTTATGATTGTGTGTTTGGGGTTTTTTTTTTTTTCAAAAAACGCCCTAACTTTGTTCTTGGACTTTTGGAAGAATAACTTTGGGATGTATAGAATTTTAGGGATTGTCTATGAGACATGGCTTTAGGGGAGGAGTGTGGGCAGTTTTCTGTAGAGTTGTTTTTTCGTGTTTTCCCGTGAAACGTTTTGTATGATGGGAGCGTGAGTTAGTGTGTTAAGTCCTTTTTGTGTTATTGTCTAGTTGTGCGTCATAAGGTGTAA
>NC_051416.1:38170745-38171202 GCF_015228065.2 Penaeus monodon
TACTTCCGAGGTGTACGTATTTTTGAGCATAATATGTTGTGAGCTTTGTTTGGTCTGAGCCACTTAGTGGTTCCTTTTTATTTCTTGCCCAATTCTTTCTTCCAGAGTAAATGATGTTTGGGGGGGTTTTTAGAGAACAATCAATCCCTAGAATTGGGGTTACAATCCGTCCCGGGGGGTCCCCAAACCCTTTATCGTCTCTGTGGGACAACTCTTTTATGTTTTTTGAAGGCGATGGTGGGGCGGATCAGGAGAGGGATAGGGCCCCCTGGGGGGAAACTTGTGGTGGTTGTTTTAGGCGTGCTCCTTTGGGGTTTTCCCAGGGATCTGTTTTTGAAGCTGTCACAAGGGTGGTTGGGGGATCTGGGGGGGGTCTCTCAAATGTTATCCGGGCGATTTCGTGAGAATTCCCCTGTGGCTGTGGGGGTGGCATTGGGACTTTTCGGGGTGTATGAAT
>NC_051416.1:38171781-38172173 GCF_015228065.2 Penaeus monodon
CATGGGGCCCGGGGTCGAAAAAACGGCTTTCAAGGGTACGAGTCTTTTAGACTGCCGTTCTCGACCTGGGGGTGGGGAGCTGCCATGATTTCGTCGACAATGGGACCAGGTTTTACTGCCATGTGTCTGCAGTTTCTTTAAAACAGCGTGAGCTTGCCTTATATCAAGGGGGAGCACAGGAGTGAACCCCCAATTCTTTAAACAAAAACGATTGCCTGAGGAGAAGATTTGTTGGGCATGTTTTCTCACGATAATGTCAAAATATCCCTTTATGGATCTCGTAACCAAAAACTCTGATGTTGGCATCAAAAGAGCCTTAGCGTTGGGTCCCGCCGTTAGGGGAGGGCCGCCTTTGGGAAAAGATCTTTACCGAATATTTTTCATGACAGGAT
>NC_051416.1:38172522-38172618 GCF_015228065.2 Penaeus monodon
CCAATAGGCAAAAAAAAAAAACCGTGAGGGCATGGAAAGCAAAAACTCTCTAAAAAAAAAAAGAAATTTGCTAGAAAATTTTCGTTATTAGAGAGG
>NC_051416.1:38172983-38173217 GCF_015228065.2 Penaeus monodon
AATTCCCTGTAGATGATGGACTCGTTGCACTTGAATTTTGTGCATTACCGTGAGTACTAACACATCTCTCCGATGTAGTAGTGTCGTCTGGGATGTAATCAGATGGTAAGCTCGACGTAGAACTTTGACCAACAGGTCCAAATATGTCTTTGAAGCTGACACCCAGGACAAGGAAGCATATTCCAGGAAAGGGCGAGCTTTGGCATTATACAACGCCTACGAGCCGCGGGCACG
>NC_051416.1:38173460-38173555 GCF_015228065.2 Penaeus monodon
AAACGCCATAGAATGCGTCACTCTTTGGCCACTGAAATTCTAAAATAAATTTTGTAATCAGGGGATATTCCTGTTACACATAGATGACGAAAATG
>NC_051416.1:38173811-38175576 GCF_015228065.2 Penaeus monodon
AAACGCCATAGAATGCGTCACTCTTTGGCCACTGAAATTCTAAAATAAATTTTGTAATCAGGGGATATTCATGTTACACATAGATGGCGTAAAATAAATATCATAGATGATAAACTGGGAGAGCGAGAGACAACAAGAACAAAGAAATTAGTAAAATAATATCTTTTAAACTAGTATCGCCCTATTTCTCACCAGAAAAAACGACCGAAAAATAAATCCTAAAGAGATCTATTATGACCGATACAGTATATGTGAAACCATTTTGCATTCCGTTTTTCCATATTGTATTGGGATTTGATAGTCATGATAACACCCATCACCCTTTCTGTATTCAAGCGTGTCCACATGCACTGTATATTTTGTTGCCTTTTCCAAGCTGTCACTCCCAAATGACTGGCAACCGTATATACTGGCACACCCCCTCTGTATCCAAAGTGAAAGTGACAAAGCAAATATAAATTTCCAAATGAAATTGAGCAGGGGCCCATATTCATCCGCACTTCCTGTGTCACTGTCTTTTGTCATATGTGGACTGCCTGAAGGTTCTTGTCATGGCAGTGTTGCTTCTTCGATACCTAAATGTCTTTATTGACATCTCGAAGGCTTGAGATAGTCTCGGATGACTCATTCCAGAAGATATATTCATTTTAGTTTAGAAGGCATGCGAAATTCGTGCTAAGCTATTTTGTAGGTGTCAGATGAGAGGTATTTGAAATACCATTGTAATATTAAAAGATATTTGTTTTCTGTTAGTTTTTAATTTCATCTAAATGGTATACCCAAGGTATACCATTTACGCCGCTAATTACCGACTGCAGCTGCATATTTCTTATGGCTGTTGGACCTTACGAGTCGGTGTAATCAAATTTTTACGAACTAAAAATCAATACCCGAATAAGCAATTTTTCGCATCGGGGGAATGAGGTATCTGGTTAAGCCAGGCGAGAAGACTGAGAGAAACGTGGCAGTAAATTGCAACAGTCTAGAACCATACGTGCAAACATGAAGATTCAAAGACTGCTGAAGGGAAGTAATAAAAGGCAGCACATGGAGAAAAAAGGAAATGAGAAACGGGAGCAAAAGAGCGCGTGGGCCGCGCGAGAGGCCGGCGGGGAATAATGGTCAGTCGGAGGCGGGTGGACGAGAGACGGACAGAAGCCTTTTGTCGAAAGGCTTTCGGATAATGGAGGAAGAGCCGGCCGAGAGAGACACTGACGCTGGAGTTATGAAGCAAGCGGAAAAAACGTGATCTTGAATGTGAAGGGAAATGTTCTTGTATTGCACAAAAGGCAATGCAGTCGTGAATTCTGGGTTCATTAGAAATAATCGACTTCAAGAAATTAGTCTATTATCAGAACAGATAATATCTTACTTATTTCTATTTATATTAATTCTTCATTTTCTTGTTTTCTGTGATTTATGTTAAAGATCACACCAGAGTATATTCTAAATCCTTTCGCATGGACATCTAGTAACCATCTTATTTCTGGCAGGTTATGCAATGCTAATAATAATAAATCTATCATGAAAGTCGAGAACAAACAACTTTCAACAAATTTTGCACGTCTACACAAAATTATTCAATAAAAGCAAGTGATATGACAGTTTTTGCTACTCTTTTTTAGATTTGTTGAGCAGAGGAAAATTATAGGGACGAGTGCGCGATGCTCAGTCGTCCCTCCGAGGTCGTTTCCTCTTGCTCAGCACAAACCCCTTTCACTTGCCAAAGGGTCAACTGCAATATCTTTCTTTCTCGCTCTCCCCC
>NC_051416.1:38175603-38175893 GCF_015228065.2 Penaeus monodon
AACCTCATCGACTGGGAAGAAGCAGAAGTTACTGTTGGCTTCATCGTCATTGCTCAGAAGGAAAGAGAAATGGAATACATTTTACAGTTAACATTCCCTTATATAGTACGTGTGCGAATTTCCGCATAAGAAATCTAGGTACTTTCCAATGCCCTAATTTCGGCTCAATGTAAAACATCGGAATACAGAACCCTGAGCTTGTATCGTTAAGTTAAGACCGCCTCAGTAGCTTTTTCCATCGAGACAGAAGTAGTAAACATTTGATACAACAGCAGATCTGCAGCAACCTT
>NC_051416.1:38180988-38182388 GCF_015228065.2 Penaeus monodon
CATTAGATAAACACGCCGATGGCTTTCAGACTGTTCCTTAAAGGTAATTGAAAAATAATCTTGTAATACAAATGTTCCACGAAAATAACAATTACTATATTCTGTTCTGAAATGTGTTAGACTATTGGTAAAAGAAAAAGTATGACCCTGCGGGAAGGAATTTTTGAAGTATGACCTTATTTATCCCTTTTAGTGGTGGCACACAAAAAAATATATTTTCAAAAATCATAAAGATAAAAATTCATCTCAGAATCTCTCCGGTCTTTACATCGCTCATTGCTAAACTTTCGAAATGATTAATAGACAGACAGGAATTATGATAACAATGTTAATGATGAGAGTAATAATTATGAAAAGTGCGACGGGAGTGACAAACTAAATTGTATCTGCAAGTAGTATAATTGCAAGGTTTCTCTTCTTGCCTTAAGATAATAATAATTGTTATTCCTTTTATCATTTCTTATCAGCAGCTAACATTTTAAGCGAGTGAACATTTCGTTTTTGTCCGTTAGTTTCTTGCCATCTTTGATTGCTGACCCTATGTAATGAGAATGTTTCCTAAGGCTATTGCAGTCAATAGACGACATAGATGATCTTGTTCCATCTGTTCGAATTTGAATCTTTTCTAGTTAGGCTAATGATATCGGTCGCGTTAGAATCAAACTGTTGTTTCCTTGTCACGCAAGCTCTCATGGGTATCTTTTTGTCCGGACCGACGGAGTCTCTATAGTGACCCAGAGGGCCGCGCCGGCGCTCTTTTGCACTGACGCTTCCTTTCGTCACCATGCTGGGTTTCAGGTCAGGCCTTCTGTGCGGAGAAATCCCCCTTCCTCTGATGTAAACCGTAGAAGTAAACCATGACAGTGCGGTCGGATTTAATGACGAGAAGATAGACTTTATTTATTTTTATAATTTTTCTTTAATCATTTGGAAAGGTTAAAAGTAAAGTTACGGGCCTTCCAGGATCACAGAAGTAGTTCATGATATATATTTCCTATTTATCTGTAAATGAATATTAATTTCCTATTTTCTGTAAATGAATATGTATTTCCTATTTATCTGTAAATGGATATTTATTTCCTATTTATGTGTAAATGGAAAGAGATCAGATACGTATCCAAACTGATGATCACCTCCACTTTAGTAAGACATATTGGCAATAATTAAATTCTTAACTTCATACGCTTAATAAAGCTATTACTATCTCTAAGGTAACTTCCATACTGTTGACAGCAGCTTGTTCGCACTTGTTCTCGCGTTAACGACAAGAAGGGAACGTTTAGCAATTTTCTTTCTCTTCATGAATTCATCAATCACGGATTTTGAGTCAATGGCAGTGGCAGAAAAAAAAAATCTGTGATTTGCCTTGCATTACATCATGTGCCTACCCCCCCCCCCCC
>NC_051416.1:38182414-38182595 GCF_015228065.2 Penaeus monodon
TGGTAACACATTAGAAATTGCCTCATGGAATGATTGACAGATTTTGTGAACCAGTTTGCTTTAGCGATGTCCCTGCGATGGAAACATTATCAGTTCCCTGAGATACAGATTGGCAGCAGCACTCTCTTCTGATTCTCTCTGAAATTGACATGTAGATTTCTTTCAAATGTTATGATAGGTA
>NC_051416.1:38182927-38183335 GCF_015228065.2 Penaeus monodon
CAGAGGTTTGCGGCATCCAGGCGTACATTTAAAACAATTTTTATAAAAGATCAGTAATATCTGACATTGTTCATATAATCCATTTAGTATTTGGTATGCAAAACTGACAAGTCATAAACTTGATTGGCAAAAAAACTTTGTTTAAAAAATACAAACACAAACATGTAAATATACGCATGTGTATAGTATCAACCGACTCTTGGGAGACAGAATATGGCAGAATTTCTACGAAATTTGTTTCCTGTAGTTCAGGAAGACCCATTCCGCGAGCCCTCCCTCGCCCTTTGCGGGCCCTACCTGCCTTTCTGATGGAACGGCAGCCGATCGCCCGAGACGTGGCTGAAATCCAGACCGAGAGCGACGCTTTACGAGCTTCTTCGGTTCCCGAAATTCCCTTCTTAGCTGGTC
>NC_051416.1:38183466-38183602 GCF_015228065.2 Penaeus monodon
ACTGGAATGTTTTCATGTCATCAAAGTGCCTACCAAAGTATTAAGAGTCAGTTCTAGCGAATGACGGAAACGCCTATTAGACTTTTTTTCTCAAAAGAATAACAAAAGTGCTTGTTTTTTTTTATTTTATTATCTA
>NC_051416.1:38183707-38184454 GCF_015228065.2 Penaeus monodon
GAAATCTCTAAATCCCATCCAAACGTTTCATCGACAACATTGTAATTGTTTAAACCTACATGACTTTTCACGCGAGAATAAGCATTGCAAACATATTAATAATAATTATCATACTATTTGCAAAAATACGTGAAAAAATAGACCCTCTTCTTTCTTTGTCAAAATAATAATGCAAGCAATACTTGAAAGTGTCTCGCAAACCCAAAATCGATATTGTTGGACAAGGAAATGGCTTTGTCGGAAATTGCAGGAAATGAACTGCGGTTAGGGCAATAGGAGGAGAGATAGACCTGCATTGCATGGTTCAAACCACCCTTAACCAAATGCGCTCATAAAAAAAAAAATGTCACTGCATTAAATTTCTCTTGTACTTCTTTTGCACAACACTCGTGATAATCCTCTAAATTAAGCTAGTCGTTTAACATCCTTTACTAGACATTTTAATTCAGAGGTATGAAATGCAACTGCGCATTTCCTGAGGCAATTAGACCTGGCGGGTTGGCGTAATTAAACCTCGCCTAATTAACACCCGTTTCTCTCTGTGCCATAATGGGGAGCCTCATGCATGTTTTACAGGGCAATTGCTCTCAGGTAGAAGAGCTAGGCGGTGATGGTGCTGCGAAAGTGTGTGTGTAGGGGAGGGGGGGTGAGTGTGAGAGGAACATTAGTAAAGAAAACATGCTACAGGAAAGAGGAACAGTCCAATAGTGAACAGGTGTGGCAGGAGCAAAGTCTGTAGTTATAGTT
>NC_051416.1:38185859-38186286 GCF_015228065.2 Penaeus monodon
TGCACAGTGCCAACTGCGTCTGTAATGTCTCCATAATATCGAAAGGAGGGAAAGGGGAACTGAAAGCATTTAACGAAATTGCCTGCAGGGAAAAGGGAAGAAACAAACAGGACTGAGGGGGGAAATAAAAGCCTCTTGTTATCCTTCCCCACAGAATAGAAATAACGTTTCACAAGAAAAGTAAAAGGAACAATGAAATCATGTTGAAAATAGGAACCTGTTTTCTGTAGTAATAATTTTGTTCAGGAAGACCATTGCCTTCCGCGAGCTTTCCTCAGCCCCAAGTGGGTTGTACCTCGCTCGCAGCTTTTCTGGTCCGAGAGCGACGCTTTGCGAGCCTCTTCGGTTCCTGGAATTTCCTTCATAGCTAGTCGCCCCTTGAATATTTCGACATCATTTTCATGATACTTGTTTCTTTATAATCTCT
>NC_051416.1:38186330-38186770 GCF_015228065.2 Penaeus monodon
CCCCTTTTTACCCCATCGAAATCTGCAAAGCCCATCAAAAGGACACATTTCCGATGAAAGGAAAAATAGTTTAAATGGGATGACACACTGGATGTTGTACTAGTTTTGTTGTGAAGATGGATGCTTTGCTATTTTGATGGGAGGTACCGGGAAGAATTTCGCAAAAGAATTTGATGTTTGAGAAGGGGGGGAAAAAGTTTTTGGGTTTTAAATAAGTGTAATAATCAATTTACTTTGCATTTAGTAATGGAGACGAAAATAAAGGTATATAGATATGCATCGTAATTGTTATTGATTATCATGTTCATTATTTTTTTTCCCATTTGATATGTGAGAGGGACAAGGGAAGATGTGCAATAATTAAGCTTGCTTTTTCTTCTCATTTTAAAGACACCACATGAGTAATTTCAGTTATTTTTTCTTAATGGAAATCATAAATA
>NC_051416.1:38186852-38187169 GCF_015228065.2 Penaeus monodon
ATGAGAGTATAAGAACCTTTCCCCTTTTCCAAGCCTTTCATAAACCCCCAAAAATTTCCCCAAAACCCGAGCATTTCTTTGTAAGGCAAACCAGTCTTATCGTTAAGTTCTGCATGTCATCTTCTTTGCCCCTCTGCGCAGTTAAGGTACTAGATATGTAACGCAATTGGGAATAAGGGGAATGGGCGAACACTAATAATTATTATCTAACCTTATTTGACTGACTAGCATTTTATTTAAGAGAAAGAAGGAATGAGCCCCCGGGAGTTTACCCGTTTCCTTTCTTATCGGTGTACGGAATTTGTCAAGCAAGATAG
>NC_051416.1:38187197-38187662 GCF_015228065.2 Penaeus monodon
GGGACGAAAGAAAAGTTTGTTCACAAGAGGGAGTTTGTTCGATCCCTTTAAAGGGGAAATTGGTTGAGTTTTCTTTCTTTCTAAAACGTTTCATGAAGGGATATCTTTGAATTATTTCAGGAAACGAGATCTTCCAGGGGGAAATTTTAAAAGTATTTTGTAAGCAAATGTTAGAAAACTGAATGTTTTTTAACGGTTAAATTTTCGGCTTTTATACGAAAATATTTTTACCTACAGCAAATTAAAACTTTAGGCTTGGGGAAAAAAACAAGCCGGCTAAAACGCTTTTCCCTAAAGATAGTTTTAAAACCCCCTTTACGGTCTCGCGGGAAAGGACTTCTGTGAAAGAGAGGAGAGTTGATTACCCCCCTTTAATAATGCCACTTAGGGAAGAGAAACATTACAAGAGAGTCACTGCAGCATACAAATTATCCCAAGCCTTTCAAGTATGAGAGCCCCAATCCC
>NC_051416.1:38187924-38188365 GCF_015228065.2 Penaeus monodon
CCAAGGTTCCGGTTTTTTTTCCAGCAGCATTTTAAGTAAATTTTAAGTTATGGAGACAAAGATTAATGGGAAAGAAACTGTGATATTTTGTACACTATTCTAGTTGCGATGAAGAGGACGAAGAGGAAAGTGAAGAAAATGAAAAAGGTTGTGGGGGAAAGGGAAAATTTTTACATGTGTATGAGCATTATCTATATATGCACCAAACGGTGCATACATAGATTATATTTACAGTGGTGAAAAAAAGTAAATATCTCTCACTTTTCTTTGGCCAATACTGATTCCAGGAAAGCGATATTTCAAAAAGTATTTCCCATTTCAGTGCAATTTATTGTTTCATCTCAAGAACCATTTTTTCGTTCCCATTTGGAGACGTATGCTAATGGTTTTATTTGGATACTTTTACAGTTCGCTCCTGCGGTTTTCTTTTCCATTGTGTAA
>NC_051416.1:38188497-38188849 GCF_015228065.2 Penaeus monodon
AAATAGAACAGAAGCGTTTCACTCCATTCGGCCTGCGCAATCACTAGTCATCTCTAGAATGGGTAATCACGGACATTTCAAAACCTCTCCTTTTCTTTTTTTTAAAGACCGTTAGGTTAGGTTAGATTTTTTCAAAAAGTCTTTTTCTCGTTATCTCTGAGGACAAAAATGTCCCTAGTAAAACATGAAAAAAAAAAAAGGCAACACTAAAAACACTTAAAAATAAAAAGATATAAAGTACATAAAAAACTGCCTGAATAAAAAATGTGAAAGTGCCCCCCCAAAAAATTTTTTAAATTAACTGAAAGAACACAAAAAAAACTGAATTGGCCTTGTATGACTGCAAATAGAT
>NC_051416.1:38188883-38189409 GCF_015228065.2 Penaeus monodon
GAGCTCATATAAAACAAAAATTCTGACACAACACGAAATAAAATGTAAACCTAAGCGGCAGTTTGGTGTCACGAAGCCCCGACATCAACAAGTAAACAAAGCATACAATCTAATTATAAACTGAATTATACATATGCACATGATTTTCGACTATATAACAAGAGTGGTAAAAGGGAGGATAAGGGGTTTAAGGGGCAGTTGGGTGTGGGACGTAGGGGAAAAAAAAGGGTTTGGGTAAAGATCTATAGATTATAGTATAAATACCATAGAAAAAAAAAAGGGGAAGAGTATTGAAAAAAAAGGGAGGGGGTAGAAGGAAGGTAGGGGAAAGTGTATAGAGAGGGAAAAAAAGACAAAGAGGAAACAAAAAAGAAGAAAGCTTTGAGACTTAACTAGGCTAGCAAAGGGAAAAAACCAAAACCAGAAATTTAAATGTACAGTCTGGAGAGCAGAATATGAAAAGAAAGGAGAAAATAAGGAAAAGAAAGGAAAACAATGACAGAGAGAACTAAAAAAGACAAAAAAG
>NC_051416.1:38190422-38191868 GCF_015228065.2 Penaeus monodon
AAAAAAGGAAGAAAGTAAGGGGGGGCAAGGAAAAAAAAGGAAGAAAGTAAGGGGGGGCAAAAAAAAAAAAAAAAGGAAGGGGGGGGTAGGAGAAAGGAGGCCAAGAGGCCTTACAATCCTCCCCTGCCCATAGTCGAAGTGGCCCACGGAGACAACGAACCTGGGAAAAGAGAAGGGAAAAGACTGAGCCTGCCCCCTTTTTCACAACAAAAAAAAGAAATGCCCAACGGGCATGCCAAACGGGCTGACATACAAGGGGGACAGGGGAACATCAATGAAAGTTATTAGCCCAAATTGCTGCTTCCTTCGACGTTTTATGCTGAAAACGAAAAATTTTTGAACTTAAAACATTATAACCTTTTAAACACTAGTATGCTTTCTTCACTAAGAGTTGCCCCCTTTGTCTCCTCACCCCTGTAGCCTCGGTTAGCTAAAGGGGGGAAGGGGATGGTGTGGGACAATAGCCCTAGACAACGCACTCATCAGGAGCCCGAGGTTCAGAGTTGTGAAAAATCAGGTCTCGAACCCACACAACACGAGTTACTCCGGTCTCCCTCTCGGGAAACTTTGTACCGACCCTAAACCCTAGAATTTAGGGGACCACGACCCCCTCATCATCCTTTTGTCGGGACCCTCTTTTAAAGAGTGTTTACAGGATCCCCAAAAGGGTCTGGAACCGTTCCTTCAGGACAGCAAAGGCTACTGCCCAGATGGTTATAGGAAAGGGTTGGCCGTCCAATCCTCATCTTCCCAAAAAGCATAGGGGGAATTCTGCGACGACCTGAATGGTTCCAGGTTTAGATGGGCTCAAAAACTAACTTCAGGTGGAGTCTCTAATTGTAAGGGCAGAGCCAGGATGTCCACTTTCGCTGGACCCCCCCATTTGCCAAAAAGGGGGAGGGAGGCTACGCCCTGCCTCTGCCATAGTGCCAAACTAAAGTCCCAAAATCAGGCTTAAAGTTGGCGGTCTTTCCCTGTATAATATGCCCATGGTAGCTGGGCCCTTTAAGGCTGAAAGGCAGCATCCTGGCTTCTATAACCGCTTTGTGGGTTAAATATTCTCCATAAACCTCCCTGGTTGGTTATCCCAACCTGAAAGTTTGCATGGCGACCTTTTAAAGGGGTATATGGCTCTCGCCTTTTGTCCTTTATGGCTAAATTTTATCTGTAACCTCACTTCAAAAACAAAAGGGTCCCATGTTCGGGGGTTTTCCGGGTCACTAAAAGTTAGTGCAGATTTGACCTTCGATTGTACTTTCTACAACCCCATTTGTTTGTGGATGGTAGCGACTGAAAGGGGTTTTACTGGCATACAAAAAATACTTGAAATTAAACGCCTTTAATAAGTTTGTATCCTCTGGCGGCCCAATGGGCAAACCCAAATGATCAAAGAATGCATGATGGACAGATGAAGCAGTGGCTTACTAACCCCAATGGAGAAATCTC
>NC_051416.1:38192312-38196176 GCF_015228065.2 Penaeus monodon
GCATCAGCTATCACTAGCGGGCCCCCCGGGCGAGAAACATTTTGGGAAACATGATTCTTGGGCCCCCCTTATACTGATAAAAAAATTTGTAAAAGGGGACGGGTATGGGCGTAGGGGCATTTTGGGGGATTTTGTTTTTGCCTGTTTTCAGGGTACCCTAAAATCTTTACAAAAAAGTAGGATCAGAGCCCTCAACTTTTCAACAACTGAAAGCCTTCCAAGTAAATGGTTGGATCCCTAGTCTCCGGGGGATTAAATTTTGCGACTTAGTAGGCAATGCATGAGGGTTGTTTTGTTTTTGGTTTGCATGAGAAAAGCCCGATTGCTACCCGAAGGTCAGTGTGGAGCTCAAATTTCCCTTACTAAGTCAGGCTGCCTTAGGACAGGGCATCACCGACATTCTTTCAGCTCATTAAAAATATATTGCTGTTCGGGGCCCCCAATCCCTTTTTCGACCCTTTTCTCAGAGGAGGTGGGGGAAAGGTGCAAAGGGGCATACCCCAGTATTTTTTCGGAGAATCCATGCCCCAAAGGAACGTCTGCCCTCACGGATGTAGAGGGTTGGATTTTTTGAGGGGGCCACACTTTCCCTTTTACAGGCGAGACCCCTTTCAGGGGGGAATAATGAAGCCAAAAATTAATTGTTGGGCAGCAAAGGTGCATTTTTCCATATTAAGTTTTAGCCCGCGCTTTAACAGACCCAATTTCCATCTAAGTCAAGAGAGCTTTTTCAAATGTTCGGGAATGATTATAATACCCCCGGGGTAGCACAGTGTTCGCCCGAAGCCCCCAAAAAACACATAGTTCTTTAAAAATGGGTAGGCCAGGGAAAGGCCGAATGGTAGGCGCTATACCATATAAAACTTTTTTTGGCGTCATGGGTCAAACTCAACGCCCAATATGTGCACGAACGTCCAGGTGGTAAAAATTCACGGACCGAGCTCATCTACTTTTCTCAATGATGGTAAGGGGTAGGAGCCCCCCTTGGAAAAACCGCTTTTCCCCACCTGAAATCCGCACAAAACCTGACACCCTTTTGTTCCTTTTCCAGATGCATAGATCGGCTGGCTGTTTCCTTTCCTTAAACAGGGGTTTCAGCAGCATCACAAGGGCAAGGCCAAAAAAGGGGGTAATACTGCTCCTTCAATGCAACATCATATAAAGCATATCAAAATCACTGTGTCCCCCCCATGTCACTCACATAAAGTTGTTCCTCATCGTCACTAATGACTGCCCCATCTGTCCAGTGCTCTGGTCTAACAGGGTTCTGCAGCATCAACACTAGAGGCTTCAACATGCTGGTGGGGGTTACAACCCCATCACTACTCCTTGAGCCCTGCATACCATAAAACCTTTACCTTTTGGGCATTTTTGTTCCCAAGGCTTGGTCTGAGGGGGTTTTCTGTTCACCCATGCAGCAGCAACATTTGGGGGCTCTCACTTCACCCTTGTTTTGACGGCCCTGGGCATGATGCTGGGGGAGGGGTCTACTCGTCCCAACAGCCACACCCCTTTTCCCCTGTTTCCCCTTATATCTCTAAAAGGACATGGTCTGATGGGAACATGCTTCCCCAGCGCCCTCCTCCTGCGATCTAGGCGGGAAAATGAGTTTATCTATCTCTGAAATAGCCTAATCGCACCAGGGCCTAAGGAAACAGCTGTGTTTAAAAACCATATGCTACATTTGCGGTTGCATGCACTTGTAATTAGAGAGGGGATGGAGATTTTGTCTGTGAAAAGGGGGGTTACTAGAATATCCCCATTTGCTGCCCAGCTCATTTTATCGCGTTCTAGAAATCCCCCGAGCGGGAGGAATCTCCGTTTTTTTGAGGAGATGTACTGCAGCAGTTTGGGTTTAAAATTTCGGGTGTTCTGGGGAAAAAATTTTATTAAAAAATATAAGTGAGCCTGTGTGTATATCCCTTTGGGGAACTGGGCCCCCCAATTTAAGTGTCCCGTGTGAGGAGTCTGCTTCAGCCGCATGAAAATTTTAACCTCCCGTGACCCCTTTCCCCAATAAGCTGCCCCAGGAAAAAAAAATTTATTTTTAAAGGGTACCGGGGGAGAAATGATTACCCCCTAGGCTAAAAAGGGATGTGCATTCAATTTCGGTATAGTGGGGGAACCCAGTCATTCCTTTATCTTTTTAGTGCTTTTCGGTAAGTAGTTTCTTGTCGGATCTATTCTTTGCGGGAATAAAGATTTTAATAAGGGTTGTTTCACTCCTCTGCCCAAGAAATAAATATGTGTGGGGCCAAATATGAGTGCCCGAGAGGTCCCCCCTGAAAACCCCGTGCACTCGCGGCTATCCCTGGACAGAGGCGTTTGGTAAGACACTCATAAACGTTGTCCCTTTGATTCCTGATGCCAAGGGGGGCGGGGGATCTGCCCCCCTGGCCCGGGTGGAAACAAACAATCCCGGGCCAGTGCCCCCCTTGCCCGACCCCCGAAGCAATTGTCCCGGAAAGTGCCGGGCCCCTTGACATTGCCTAGGGCATACATTGCCTGGTGTTATCCCCCGAGCTACGGTGATACTCACACCAGACTTCTTGTTTGGGGTGGACTTTGGGAGAGAGTGCTTTCAATTCAGCAACGGTGCGGGCAACTCGATCCCCCTATGTAAGGGGCTCCTCATTTTTATCGCCGCCTTTATAATCATTAGGGAAGGCTGATGACAAATAGTGGGTCCTCCACTTATACCTTGTGGTTGTTCCCCATAACCTTCTCAGCCAGTTGATGGCAAAAACTTTCCTTTAGGGCTAAAAATTCTTTCATCCAAAATGGGATGCCAGATAAAAACACTCTTCGATGATCACGGCCCTTTGAAACAGACCCTTTCTATTGCAAAAAGTAGTCATGGGCCCTTTGGGTTTTTCCCCCTATGGTTGATCATACAAGATTTAAAAAAATCTGCTGCAGAATACTTTGCCCCTAAATTTTTCGTCTGATTTCTTTTTTAAAATTACCCCACCCCAAAATGTGATAAAAAGCTTTCGGGGGTTTTTGATGGCTTCGCTTTTCCCCTAAAAACTGACGAGCTAGCATTTAAAACAAAAATCATGGTCGGGGGCCTCACGATGTTCTCTATTCCCCTTATCCAGGATAACCTCCTGGTTCTTTCTGGGGGGCTCAAAAGCAGGGGTTTCCCCCTTTTTAAAATTAGGGACTGTTTCCCTGGAAATGTCGAAACTTTTTGATCGGGCTTCGTCGTGGGAGGTGACCGATTACAGGCTATGAGGGCTTTGGGCTTTGGAAATCAAGGGGGGGCTCTAGGAAACTCGGGGAAAGCCTTCCATTCAAGAGTTTAGGGTCTCACCGCTGCTCAGCACGCCTGCGCAAGTCTCTCCTCCTGATTCTCCTATGTGGCGAGCAGCCTTTCAGAAGTGCGTCTTTTTGTTTGGATGCCTAGGGCCTTTCTTTGGGAGAAGGCTCCGTCTTTTTCCCCGGGCTGCCTGACCTCGGTCGGTTGCCTTGTGAAGCAGCCCTTTGGGGTGTTTGATCACTCTCGTCATAACCCCTGTGGAAAGAGCTCTGGGCCCTAGAGGATTCCTTGACCTCAGTTCATATTCCATGCCTTTGACCCCCTCTATCCTTTTTGCTCAGCTTCTGAGTTTCCCCTTTTAAAGTTCGTCAGCGGCCCCTCTGGAGGAAATTTTTTCAGGCTTTTTTGGATCTGGCATTCCTGTAGGACAGACTACGACCGATCACACAACTGCCCCATAACGTCATCTCTGCCTCCATGCCCCTCACGTGAAATCCTCAGGTTAGTAGGATACCCCCAATATGCACTCGAACATTACTAACCCCTTGGGTATAAAAACCGTTTAAATTACAAACAAGGCTAAGCAGAGTCAGTAGTGTTCC
>NC_051416.1:38196227-38197650 GCF_015228065.2 Penaeus monodon
CACGGGAATGTTTTTGGGTGTGGTTTGGGTAGTATTACGTCTCCCCCGTATACAAAGCAGCGCAGGAAACAGCTCAACAGAGGAAGTAAGTGGGCCTAATCATTACAAGACCAGAACATCGACGAGGACTTTTACATGTGGTGAAACTAATATTAAATACACTGTTCAGTAGAGTGAAAATCATACATAAGAACACACAAGGGCATAATAAAAATCACCAGTTAGGAGAAAAACACGGGATGAGTGTAAAAATCACAAAAAAAAAAAAACACGAGACGAGTGAAAAAATCACCAGCTAAGAGAAAACACGAGACGAGTGTAAAAACCATCAGCTAAGAGAAAACACGAGGCGAGTGTAAAACCATCAGCTAAGAGAAAACACGAGACGAGTGTAAAACCATCAGCTAAGAGAAAACACGAGGCGAGTGTAAAAACCATCAGCTAAGAGAAAACACGAGACGAGTGATGTAAAACATCACTAAGAGAAAGCAGAGACGAGTGAAAACCACACTAAGAGAAAACACAGGGGGAGTGAAAACCATCACTAAGAAAAGCACGAAACCCAGTGTAAAAAAACCCTCACTAAGAAAAACACGAGCGATGTAAAACCATCAGCTAAGAGAAAACACGAGACGAGTGTAAAACCATCAGCTAAGAGAAAACACGAGACGAGTGTAAAACCATCAGCTAAGAGAAAACACGAGACGAGTGTAAAACCATCAGCTAAGAGAAAGCACGAGACGAGTGTAAAACCATCAGCTAAGAGAAAACACGGGAAAAGAGTGTAAAAACCCCGTAAGAATTAACACAGACGACAGTAAAAAAAACCATAAGGAAAAACCCCAGACGACTAAAATCACCCTAAGAGAACTGCTGGGCTTAGAAGAAAAAAAGGGAATTTTTAAACAAACGTGATCATCGAAAATCAAAGAAAATAAAAAGTGATAAAAAAAGTAAGAGCAAAAAGGAAAAATGAAAATAGCTCACAAGCGAGCTATAAAAAAATACTAAAAAAAACGAATAAAAATAAACTGACGCCAATAAAAAATCAAAACCCAAACGGCCCCGAGAAAGAATAGGAAAATATCGAGTTTACAGCAGGTCACATAACCCCAACAAAAAATCCCAAGTTTTATGGAAAAGAAAAGAAAAAATTCAGTAAAAAAAGTGTCCCAATTTATCAAAACCCCAAAAAACGAAAATGACCTAACTATCAAATTTAGAAAAAACATGAACCGCGCTCGATATCTGCCACAGTAATTCAAAAGTCAATAATACAAGAATTATACACAAAAAATACCACTACGGTAAAACCGTTTCATATACAACACAAGGGGAAAGGAAGCACTTGTACTGCTTTAAAGAGCAAAATGCTCACTCCCACAGACATCCACACCGCCGCCACCAAAAAAAGTTGGGACCT
>NC_051416.1:38198048-38198202 GCF_015228065.2 Penaeus monodon
GTGCATCAACTTTTTTTCCAGAATATTTGAAAAGAATTTTGATACAGGAACAGGTAATATCATACAGAAAAATAATACATCTACTTTCAGTTTAAAAAAAATTTGAAAAGTACAGAGCAAAATTTTTGGCAAAAAAATGGTCATCAAAAAGGAC
>NC_051416.1:38198303-38198551 GCF_015228065.2 Penaeus monodon
GTGCCCCGAAACTTTTTTTAATCATTAAAATAAAGGAAAGAAATGGCCCCGATATAAAATAGATCAACAAAAAAAAAGACTCGAAAAACGAAAAATCCTATAAAACTTAACATTCGACACAACAGAAAAAAAAAATGTAAAGCTAAGCGGCAGTTCGGGATCACGAAGTCCCGCGGTTTTTAAAATGCCCGACTCAAAAAGTAAAAAACATAAATCTAATTATAAAAATGAATTTTACATATTACTTA
>NC_051416.1:38198786-38198872 GCF_015228065.2 Penaeus monodon
AGCATGGTGGTAGATTAGTGAGGGGGATCTATAGTATAAGTCCCCTAGAAAAAAGGGCAAAGAATATCAAAAAAAGGGGGGGGGGG
>NC_051416.1:38198936-38199039 GCF_015228065.2 Penaeus monodon
GAAAACTTTGAACTTAGCAGGGTAGCATAAGGGAAAAGCTAAAAAGAATATAAGTCTACAGATCTGGAGGAGAAAAATATGAACGAAAGGGAGAAACTAAGGG
>NC_051416.1:38205347-38205412 GCF_015228065.2 Penaeus monodon
CAGAACTATATAAATTACAGGGGTTCGTTAAATTCAAAAGAAGATATCAAATAACAACAACAAGG
>NC_051416.1:38208610-38208674 GCF_015228065.2 Penaeus monodon
CAATGTGGACCCCTTTTGTATACGGCTAAAGGGTTTGAAAGGATGAAGTTACGGTCAAACACTC
>NC_051416.1:38209594-38209661 GCF_015228065.2 Penaeus monodon
TGGCCGGGTTGGACCCCTTTTGTATACGCTAAAGGGTTTGAAGGATGAAGTTACGGTCAAAAAACCT
>NC_051416.1:38210536-38210610 GCF_015228065.2 Penaeus monodon
GGAAACAAAGCCATGGCCAATGGTTGGACCCCTTTTGTATACGGCTAAAGGGTTTGAAAGGATGAAGTTACGGT
>NC_051416.1:38211974-38212199 GCF_015228065.2 Penaeus monodon
GAGGGGGGCGGGGGGTAACTTTATCATTTCAGACCAGTTAGCCGCATAGAAAAGGGGTCCAATCATTGGCTATGGGTTCGTTTCCCTTTGCCATTGCAGAATCAGAAATTGGAAACTCGGGCTCTTCCTCCCGCTCCTCGCTGGTCCTGGAAACAATTTCTTTCTACTGGACTTTTGCTGCAGCTACATGGCCAGACCTGTAGCACTGCTCGCTCTTTTTAATTG
>NC_051416.1:38212738-38213493 GCF_015228065.2 Penaeus monodon
CAAAATTTCCCTATTCTTTTCAGAACTGTCACCTTGTGAGGACAAACAGTTGGAAATATACTCTGCATTCCCATCACTCATCCATGGAAAGCGACGTCTCCGGTTTGAATTACTCCAAGACGACGACGGCAAAGCAGCTGCAGATGGCGGAAAGAGGCGAAGTTCACTGTTTTGTTAATACGAATAAGATGAAATCATTAATAATAATACAAAGAAATTGATTGCTCTTTTTCCTTTATAATTATATAAATCTCATCCTGACCATACAGGGGGAAACAGTGAAGCCGTTAAATTCAGACAATCAAAAAGGAAGAAGTATGAAGAGGAAAGGCTGGACATGGAAGATCACGGAGCTGTGCAAATTTTATTCCGGGATTCCAAAGAGACGACAGAATCGGAGTTTGGGAAAGGGAGGAGCAGATCCAATGTGTAAAAGAAAAAAGGAGGGTCAGAGGGAGACAGAGACAGAGATCGAAAGCGAACGATGCTAAGTATCTATATGTAGTTCTTTCTTACACTAATTCTATATTTTCCTTGGATATGATGAATGATCAATCTATCATTTGTGTGTAATATGCAGCTGTCAGTCATACCACTTCGCAGAACCTTCTTGGATTCATCCCTCGCGCTTATTGAAGTGGTATTAAAATCAAACATATCCTTTCGATTATCCCAGAATGAAGGCAAACTACCGTACATGTAGAGGTCAGACTTCATATGTTTTCCTCAATTTTATTAAGGATCTCTATTCTAAT
>NC_051416.1:38221700-38222036 GCF_015228065.2 Penaeus monodon
AGTTTAAAGAGGTGAGGGAAAGGGCCGACGAGAAAGACAGGAACCAGGTAAATCGTCTGTCTGCATTTGTCCTCTTCAGTGAGGGAAGGAAGGAACAGGGATCTTTTGTCAACTCAGCACTACAATTATAACTTTTATCAATATCATGATCATTATTCTCTGTGGTGGGGATATAGAGAGAAACAGGAGAGTAGAAAAGTTGAAACACTAAATCTTATATAATCAAATAAGGTCTGCACCTGATTTACTGATGCGAAGCACTCATTCATAGCGACGTCACTACTGCAGATGGGAACCAGATCGTCTTGCCTTCATCTACTATGCCTGGGAACTTTA
>NC_051416.1:38222256-38222515 GCF_015228065.2 Penaeus monodon
TCTCACCGGAAGGATAAAGTTCGAGCTATCAACGCCGTTGCAAGAGGACCACGGCCTGATTAAGTGAGATTGACTTTGACACATAAGCTTGTATTGGCCACTTAATTTTTCCTTAGTGTCCCCTCCAGAGAGATGGTGAACCCTGCAGGGAGTGTCACAAAGGAGGCCATTAGAGTGGCTGCTTTAATCTCTGGAGAAGGGTTTCTCTGGATAGGGTTTGCTTACCTAATTTTCCTGTTTGTTTAGGTACAGATGAGGA
>NC_051416.1:38222565-38222792 GCF_015228065.2 Penaeus monodon
AAAGAGCAAACCTGCTACCCCCAAGAAATCGACTAAGTGTCCTTCTGGGACCAATACTTAGCCATGCTCTTCCTTTTTATCTGAGGGTAGTGAGTTTGGGACCTCTGAAAAGATGGACTCCACTGCCTCTGGACCTGAGTCTGTAGACACTCCTCCATCTATATCCATTTCATACAACAATGCCCACCCGACATCCCCTCCTTCAGCATCACTTTCAATGAAGTTTA
>NC_051416.1:38223062-38223212 GCF_015228065.2 Penaeus monodon
TCTCTCCTATGCACAAAATGTCAAAGATTCGATCACCATATCTCCAAATGCAGATCCCAGCCACATATACTCCGAACAACATTTAACTGAGGTCTGCATCCAAAAAATAAAGGAAGGTTTCAGACTCACAACCAAATGCCCCAATTGCGG
>NC_051416.1:38223334-38223634 GCF_015228065.2 Penaeus monodon
TCTAGCATTCCCCTTCCATCCATGAGCTATGCCAAAGCGGCTTCAGCTTCCATCACCAGTTCCAACAATACCACTGCCTCTCCAGGATACTCTCCTTCACAACCCTGTTGCGAATGGAATGGATGCGAGTTCCTCGCATCCATTCTACACATGGGACTTTTACTGGTCGGCAGACAGGCTGATCAGCATTTAGTAAAGGTTGTTGTAATAAATGTTCTCCTCTCTTTCAAGGACAGTCCCAAGCTGCTCACAGGACTGACACATCAACAGCTCCTATAGATCTCTCAAGTACCCCAAGAG
>NC_051416.1:38223727-38226190 GCF_015228065.2 Penaeus monodon
TGGAGACAACTTCTGATCACTTATCACAGAAAAAGAGATGTTGGCGATCGTCCTCAAGCAGTGACATTGATTCTCCTGCTAATCCTCAGAAATATTTTTCCATTGTCGTCTCATTAACCACTCACACATCTCTTTACCGCCAATATATACCCTACTGAAGGTGGATCTCCCCCAGTCTTTCACATTCCTGAAGTTGTTAGTGCAGAAACAGACAAACATAAACTCCTTCCCAAGAACTGTGAGCAGCTATTGCAATTAGTAGACAAGGCCTTTGACGCAGATGTATCTGAGCATGATCAGCAGCACCACAATCAGTGAAGGATTGCATCTACTTCAGTGGAACATCAATGGTCTCCCACTCTTAAACCTTGCCTTAGCAGAGCATAGATATGACACTGTAGTCTTACAGGAGACCCTACTCAAGTTCAGCATCAGTATCAGGAATTATGTTGATATCGCAGTCTCCACTAGCCAGGGAGGACTAGAGGCATCTCTATCTTTGTCAGGTCAGACATCTTGGCCAAGCCCATTGATCTCCCAATACATTGTGGCCATGAAGTTGAGTTTCAGGGTGTCACCGTTTCCTTTAGAGACAGGGAATTTCATATTCTTAATATCTACAGACCCTTGTGATACTGCCATACTCTAACTCGACCACATTTTTCCCATAGTCATTGACATCCCATCTGTTCTCTTTGGAGATTTCAATTCCCACAACTCTCTTTAGAACAGTCCTTCTACTCCCTCTGCTCACAAGCTCTTGTCTTTTACAGTAATTCCCTGATGTTTCTCTTCTGACTCCAAAAGAATCTACACATACTCGTGGAGGTGTTTTAGATCTAACCTTTGTGTCCTCTCTACTTCTTTGTTCATCTCAATGGTCGTTCTGATCATTTTGCCGTCACAACAACCATTCTCTGACGACGAGTACAGCCTCCTTTGCCTACTATCAAATGGAACCTCAGGAAGGCAGGCTGGCACTCGTTCACTGAACTTATTGAAGCCTGGGCTACCAATTACGATCCTCCTGACAATTTGGATCAGTTTGAACTTCAATTTCTTTTTGCCTTACAAGATACAGCAACCAAGACTATTCCTTCCTCATCACCTCCCTCACACTCTCATAAGAACTATTAGTACTACAACAGTAGAATCAAAGAAATTCGTCATCGTCTCCTAATACTTCGTCGAGCACTACGACAACATCCTTCGTCTGAACTTCTAAACACTTTTAGAGTTGCCAATAAACAAATAAAAAATTAAATTCAAACTTACGTGGTGTGAATCCTTAAATGAACCTTCTTCCTTACATGAGTTATGGAGAAAGGTAAACATGACCTCTGGAAAATTCAAGAAACAGCCATGTCATCCACATCCAAAGCAAGAGGCAGATGCCCTTATATCACTGTTCAAGACCAGAAGTGATAAATCTCAACTCCCTCTACAAGAAATCGCCTTGACACTTTAGCACCCGAAAGGGACGAGTGTCTTGGTTGTTCTCCAGCAACCAGCAGCTTCTGATTGCCCTTTCACCTCCCAGTAAAGATACTGCGCCAAGATGGACATGCTGGGTCATCTTGGCACTCACTTATTTGGCTTCCTCCACTTGCTATTCAACAGATCTCTCGAGGCTGGCCGTCTTCCCTTGTGCTGGAAAGTTGCTGTCATCCAACCAATTCCAAAGGCAGATCCCATTCGATCATACAGGCCCATATCCTTCCTGTCCTGTTTAGATAAGACTATGGAACGAGCCATTCTTACCAGACTTACAGTCCTCGTACCACACTCACATCAGCACATATATGCATACGCCAAAGGACTCAGCACCAGCACAGTTTAGCAAGTATCTACTCTATAACTGATGGTGTTGACAGCATCATCTTTCTTGGACGTTGAGAAGGCATTCGAGCTTCCAAACAGTAGGGCCATCATTAATATCTTAGCTTCCAGAGGTGTATCTGGCAAGTTGCTTAGCTGGACTAGTGACTACCTCCAGTTGAGGAAGGCACATGTCAGATTTCAGGGTACCCTCTCCGACATCCAGATCTTTGAGAATGGAACGCCCCACGGATGCATACTAAGTCCTTTCCTCTTCAACATGCTGAAAGCAGATCTCATATCCATTCCGCTTCCTCCTAATACATACTTGCTTGCATATGCTGACGATCTTCAGCTAATTTCCACTGGCAGACATCGATTTGCACATGCCCAAATAGCTCTCGACCGACTTCATAGCAGGTGTCAGTCTCTGGGCTTGAAAATCAACTCACAGAAGACCAGGGGATTGCAGACTAGACATTCCATCAGCAATCAAGGAAGAAAAGATAAATTGGGTCGCTTCACACAAATGTTTGGGGGTGTTCTTCAGTACTTAGAATGACTCATCAACTTAACTGAAATACTTACTTGAAAGAACCAAGTCCCGCATTGACGTCATGAGACGGTTAACTGGGTTAGATATGG
>NC_051416.1:38237808-38238366 GCF_015228065.2 Penaeus monodon
ACAACACAAGTTTCCACATGACAGGCAATAATCGCCGGCGTCACCGAGGAGGTCGCGGAGCGTTTCCTCTCGGACCACTGGAATCCCTTCATCAATTTCTTCATGGTGGACACCAGGATGCTGTTCGCTTCTGTGAATCCAGAGCTTGTGAAGTGAAACCTCGATACATCTTTTATACCTTATGAGAAGCGAAGGTCCTTTTTCGCCGCCAGGGACTTCTCCTTCCACCTCAGCAGTGGCAACTGGCTTGGCTTGGACTTCATGACGAGCACCCATAGCGTCCTCGCCCTCGACCCATCTTGTGCCTACACGAGCAGGCCAAAAGCACAGACATCCTGCGTATTGACGCCGACGTTTCCATTAATGGCGTCGAATACAAAGCAGAGCTCAACACAGGCTACAGCAGCTTCTTGTCCGTTCCGATAGAGGAAGTGGAGGAGCTCTAGCTTAAGCCAGAGAAACTGGAGTTACCCCTGACGTACGACTTGCAGTTCAGCGACAAATCTGTCGATTATACGTTCAGGGGCGTGGCGGCCGACGGCTTCGGAAAGAGTATGC
>NC_051416.1:38238406-38238588 GCF_015228065.2 Penaeus monodon
CCTCGTCCCAGCCAGGCATCAACTTGTTTACCGAAACTTGTACTTCGCCATCAGTGGTTCTTAGCCGCTCCTGCGCAGCCAGCCTTTATCGCCAAACCCATTGGCGAAGAAACACATGCTGGCGCATGCAATAAGAACAACCGATAAGGGAATATCAAATAAAGAAGGTAAATAAAACGGAT
>NC_051416.1:38239189-38239571 GCF_015228065.2 Penaeus monodon
GGGGACTATAAATAGTGCTGGCGTGAAATTCATTAGATGAACACTAAGGCGACCTTTAAACTGTTCCTTTAAATCCTATGAAAGTTGTTGAAAGAGAATCATAATAGTATGTTTTAGATTGTGCAACAGATGTTTTTTGGCCAGGTTAAAGAAAAAAAGTTATTTTGCAATGCAAATGTTTGACAAACATGGACTACACTTATAAGAACTGCGCATTTTTCAGGGAATCCGTAGTCACAAATGGTAAATTTAAATCAAGTAGGATTTTGGTGGTATAATGCAAAATTACAGGTTTATACATATATTCTAAGGGTAGTAAAGGGGGACGATACTTCAAAAGAGAATTTCATTTTCAATATATTACACAGAAAGATAAACACAC
>NC_051416.1:38240705-38241039 GCF_015228065.2 Penaeus monodon
CCAACGGCCCTCTTTTTTCGCTTCTCTCTTTGCATGAACATCGAAAATTATTCGTATACTTCCCTCTCTCTCTTCCTTTCCCGATCCACCGTGTCTTACCAAAGAGGATGTGTTTATGGTATGTTTAGTCATGCTATCACATGTAGAAGGGTCGCTGGCTCTAATGGGTTGGGTAATGTTGCTTTTACATCCTCGCTCGGTAGCGGCATAGTGGCTCTACCACCGCTACCCCAAGGCAACCAAGCTTGCATAACACGGAAGTTAACTTTAATGGTATTCTGGCACGCGCAGAGAATACAGTACAGTGCAACTGGATCCGTAGTCGGGCCTCCGC
>NC_051416.1:38241084-38241646 GCF_015228065.2 Penaeus monodon
GGGAGGGCTGCCTCATACAGATATGAATATCGATTTTTATTTACAGACACAGATGGAAACCGGAGCACTAGGGTTTGAAAATGCATTGATGGCAAGATAATTCAAGGTTTCTTGAAAGATTTTGAATCTTCTAGTTCATTCCTGTTCTGACGGAACTTCTTGGTCAGATGTCTTGGCTGGATTTCGCACCCAAACCAAGCATTTTCAAAGAGAGAGAAATGCAGGAACTACGACCTACGCAAGGATGTGTTAACGACATGTTTATGTCATGCTAACACGATGCAAGGGGTCGCGGTCCCCATAACAGGTCGGTAATGCTGTTAAAACCGCTCTCAGTAACGGCCAAGAGGCTTTCAGCGCGGCCCCGAGCTAACCCAAGGAACAAATGACATGTAAGACTTTTATGACACACGCAAGAGAGAGGGATGGAGGAGTTTCCGGTCTTGTTTTAGTGGAATCTACTTGGCAATATCATAGTAATGCCTTATACCACACATACACAGGAAGACGCAATCTCTCTCTCTCGTCCTCTATTAAACATACACATAACCCCCCCCCCCCC
>NC_051416.1:38241747-38243584 GCF_015228065.2 Penaeus monodon
GTCAATCGTAGAATCAGAACATCGTGGACTGAAGTAAATCCTCTTTCTGCCTGGTGTTTGGGGCTCAGCTGAGTTCTTCATTCTGTGTGTCCCTCTCTTTCGATGGTAGGATTTCTCAAGTCGCTGATCTTTTTATGACGTCATATAGAGTTTCAGTTTCATAATAGTTCTTTTCCTCATATGCTTTAAGGCCACTGTAAAGTATAGAAAACAAATGTTCCTGTCGTCCTTTACTTTACTGCCTGTTACACCTGAAACATCTTACACCTGCTTCTGCCATGTGCATTTTTTATTCCTTCGCTCAAATGCTACTGTATTTTGTGATCAACGCTCGGTCCATGCCAACTGCTCTCTCTTCCTGAGTAAATACGCGAGGCTCTACATAATGGTACAGAGAGAAACGATGTTAATTGGTTGAGCGGGGAGAAGTTGCCCAAGGGAGCGTGCAAATGCTCTTGATAATTAATGGCGAAACCTGTGCCTTTATTTCCAATACAGTAATCATCAATGGTCAGTGTTCGACATGTACCATCTTCATCGCAGTTTCTCATTGTAAACACGGAATCTTTTCTACAGTAGAAGTGAATGCCATGAACTTGCTTAGCATCGCATCACGCCATAAACCACAATAACAATACTTCTCATTGAATTTGGCGCAATAAGGTACTTTCTTCTTGTAAGAAATACGAAACTCGCAACAATCCAACTCTCTTATGATACTAATATTTTTGACTTCTTACGTGCGTGTTCTTTCCTTTATTTGTTTACAGTCTCCCAATTAGTTGGATGAAAAGCATACGTCCCAATTGAAATACAGCAGCGGCCAGATTTTTCTGTTGTAATGTTTGGAATTTGCAAAATTTGCAATTTGAGAACGATTTCTCTTCATAAAGAATGATTGTCATACAAATTAAAAATGCTTTTCCAGATCTTCCAAAGACTTGTATTTCATTTAACCAAGAAACTTATGTGATGTAGATTGTGTAACTCTACTTAGCTGCGATATTATATTCTTCCGACCTTATTTCCCAGAGCCATGTTACCCAGGGAATAAATTGTAGGGAACTTTAAAAAAAAATATGGAAATTTGTAAATGTTTTTTAACGCAAATCTTAAGTTGGACACAAATCTTAACTCATTACCACAAGATCCTATGACAAGCATCTGAAGGCCTTTTCTTCGGGGGACGCAGAAGGGCAAACTTTAACATCCGTTTGCTGCCATGAGTTTGCCCTGGCGAATGCAAACATGAGTAAGCAATGAGTGACGACCTTTTTTCTTTTCTTTCTAGTTTCTTGGTTAGATGAAACTCAAAACATGTACAAGCTTCGTCTAAGTCATCCATCATCGCACAGTCAATTGTCAAAACTACATCCGAATGCTCTGGCATTTTGGAACGGTTTTCTTAACGAGTCGCAAGCGTACTTTCGATATACCTCTTTTCTTGGATTTCTTGGAGTGAATACTAAGAATAGACCTTCAGTAAAACATGACAACCGTTCGTCTTTGTGGCTCTCGACCAGACTACTCTCGGGTCGCGCTAATAATCCTTATGGTGATTATGACTGGCGACTTTCATCCGGTATTGTTTTGTTTTTTTTTAGTCACATTTTTCACTGCTTTTTGCTAATATATGGATGGATATACTAAATATTATGCTGGTAGCTAGATATGGAAGTTATAGATGGACAGTCATGTCAAAGAATTTATAAACTGATAGGTAGTTGTTATGCGTTACGTAAAATCTAAACACTACGGTTTTCTAAAATATTTACTCATTAAGAGAACGGCCTATCTTGCCACTATGAGCTTGTATCCAGGTGGCCAGGAAAAGCGT
>NC_051416.1:38244028-38244363 GCF_015228065.2 Penaeus monodon
AACCTAATTGCTTCCTTCTATGTCGTCCCCGTCCCTGTCCCCTACTTACTAGGCTGAAACTGCACGTGTTTTCAGGAGTGTCGTTGCAATTGAAGAAAGAAAGCAATTGGAGCTCAATCTTGCGAGGAAAATGCGGAATGAAAAGCGTAATTAATCTCCTCCAGCAAAGCTGCTGAGGCAGAAGTGAAAGTTAATTTCTCAGGGCTGGGTCTCCAAATTGTCTTTTCTGAAACATATTACGAGTTTTTGCGAGGAGAGATATCTTTGTCGACATCAGGTTGAAAATATTTTTTTGTTGAAAGGATTTTTTTTCTTCTTCTCTGAATAAAAGTCAT
>NC_051416.1:38244472-38244814 GCF_015228065.2 Penaeus monodon
GAGAGGAAGGAATTGAACGGAAGCAGGCACACTACAATCCTCTCTGTCTCTCCTCTCCCTCTTTTGCATATCTATAAAGTATAACCATTAACACACATTTACAAAATGAACCGACAAGTGCTGAAGCAGAAACTCGCATGTACCCATAGAGTTTTATTATGTATATAAATGTAGACCTCGAGGGTGGGAGCAGAGAGGGAAATTGGCAGGTCGTAGAGGAAGCAATTTGCGCTAAGGAGGGGCATGACTACATATCCGACGGGGAAAAGAAACAATTTTCTTTTGGTATCCCTAAACGGTCTCGTCACAGATAACTGGATACGGACACGGGAATATGCATGC
>NC_051416.1:38244896-38245225 GCF_015228065.2 Penaeus monodon
TTATGTAAACTGGCCACTATCCACCCTTTGAGTGTTACGCCAAGTAACAAAGTGGGCGCAAATGTAACTCCACATTTTATCGCTGGCCACACGAGATTCGAATTCTGGAATAACCGAAAAGATATGGTTGATTTTAATACCACTTAAATAAGCGCCGAGGATGAAATCCAAGAAGGTTCTGCGAAGTGGAATGACTGACGAAGCTGCATATCACACAAATGATAGTTTGATCATACATCATATCCAAGGAAAATACAAAATTAGTGTAAGAAAGAACTCCATTCAGATACTTAGCGTCATTCGCTTCCGATCTCTGTCTCTGTCTCCCT
>NC_051416.1:38247647-38247796 GCF_015228065.2 Penaeus monodon
GAAGATAAAGAAAAAGTCAGGCGATATTACATGTGTTTTCTGGTTCTTTACGGCTTTGTCTATTTGTTTCATTTCCTCCTAGCATCATTGCAAGCATATTTAGCAGTGTTTGTAATAACAATTTCTTGCACTGATTTCACCCAAGGTAT
>NC_051416.1:38248830-38248950 GCF_015228065.2 Penaeus monodon
GGAATATTTTGGTGTGCAGCGGTGGGATTTTTTTTAATGCTACCTTTCTGTTTGGTGAAATTTAATGTTTTTTTTTCTTGTGTATTACTTGTCAGTAACTAAGTGCGTATGTTTAGTAGG
>NC_051416.1:38249249-38249510 GCF_015228065.2 Penaeus monodon
AAATAACTTTCCTTTGGCCGGCTTTGTTTTTTTTCTGGCTTTCTTTTGTATCATCCCTTTGTATGTTGGCTGATATTCGTACTTGTGTGCAGTGCTTTCGTGTATGATAATGTGTGCTGGACCTGTTCTGTTGACTTCGTAAGGTGCTGAGAATATTCTTAGTCGCTAAGGGAGTTATCGTTGGCCACTGAGCAGTATTGTTTACAGTCTCACGCACTGTTTTACGAGTATGCCAAAGGGAACATCCAGGCAAGAGAGATA
>NC_051416.1:38250027-38250201 GCF_015228065.2 Penaeus monodon
GCGGAACTAGAGGAAGCCCGCAGACTTACCAGAGCTTCACGGATGCCAGATGCTGCCATTCCGCAGGCCTACAATGCAACTCTCGCCAGGGATCAACCACAGCCGCTTCCTAGAAGCCGTCCTTCCACTCCAGAACCGGTTCCTCAGCCTCGTACTACTGGAAACCAACAGGAC
>NC_051416.1:38250864-38250985 GCF_015228065.2 Penaeus monodon
TCCACAGTTCACCAACCAGAAGACTGGATCCAACGTCCGAGCCGTCCTTCAAGGGCTTGTGACATGTATGCAATGCCAGTTGCAGCCTGGCCAATGAACAGTCACTCAACTACTGGCCATA
>NC_051416.1:38251544-38251667 GCF_015228065.2 Penaeus monodon
TGATGCCAAGGAAGACTGGGCATGCCTTACCATTGAAGGTTGTACATTCCCAGTCACATATACTGATGCTCACTCAATGCAGATAGGTATTGTTGATGTGGACCCAGAGAAACCAACACTGAC
>NC_051416.1:38253297-38253418 GCF_015228065.2 Penaeus monodon
GCCTATAGACTGTGAAGCCTTAGCAGTGGTTGAGGGTGTTAGGGTGTTCGATCCTTATTTGTATGGTCGTAAGTTCTTTGTCTTCACTGACCACCGACCCTTAGTGTATATCTTCAAGCAG
>NC_051416.1:38254605-38255109 GCF_015228065.2 Penaeus monodon
GATGCTGCTCCAGACAGTGAGGATGAGCCAGTAAATGACGACCCTTGGGTTGCAGTCCTGACGTCTTGTGTACAGGATCCTGTTCTCTCTGACAAACAATGTGCCTAGGGACCCTCTTTTCAGTGCGCCTTTGGCCTAGTGCCACACTGAAACGGGGTGTGATGTTAGGTGCCGTCATTTAGGGACCTTGTTTCAGTGCGCCTTTGGCTTAGTGCCACACCGATACAAGGAATGCTGTTATGAATCAATAGGGACCTCAGTGCCAGGGAGTTCTGGACTAGTACCATTCTGGCTTGAGGATAGCTGTTAGTTGTGTTTTTTTTTTGGGGGGAGAATTGCAAATGCGGCCTTGTTATAAAAAGGTGATGTTTTGCTCTCACTTCCAACTAGTTCCAACCCAAGAGAACGAAGCTGCTGGTTGCTGGCTCCAGGACCGGCTTTCCAGTTCCTAGAATTACATCCTTTTTACTTAATGCTTCTGGTTTTGTATTTATATTTATATCT
>NC_051416.1:38257416-38257580 GCF_015228065.2 Penaeus monodon
GATAAAGAAAAAGTCAGGCGATATTACATGTGTTTTCTGGTTCTTTACGGCTTTGTCTATTTGTTTCACTTCCTCCTAGCATCATTGCAAGCATATTTAGCAGTGTTTGTAATAACAATTTCTTGCACTGATTTCACCCAAGGTATGATCCAGTTATAATGAGG
>NC_051416.1:38263494-38265271 GCF_015228065.2 Penaeus monodon
AGGCAACTGTGCAGCATTCAACTACAAGCGATATGCATACCCATTAGTCTGCCACTTTAATGAGCTTGCTTGCCTGCTTAGCTGGCCTGGGCTGTTTTTCCCTATACATGAATAACTAATTGAATGGTGTCTATGGAGTAGTTTTCGCAGCCCAGCTTTATTCTTTTATCATTATTTGTTTCTTTTATTAAGTCTTTTACTTGTTTTTAAGTATCCAAGTGGCCGCACTGATTTGCGCTTCGCAAAACAATTGCGACAGTATTTCTTGCACATATTGTGTGCACAAAGAAAAAGAAGAATAAATCAGTCTGCTCCAAGACACCGACGTGTTCCGTTCTCCTCCCAACCCAAGGAACTTTACAGTGACGTACCACAACCGTCACAGATTCATACCTAAAAGAAAAATAGTTGGCTGCTCATTTCATCCATATCTTTACTATTTTATGTTTCATGAAATAAACGCATATTTGCAAGTGTCTCTGCCAATAATTAGCCGTCATTTAAGTGGTTCAAATCTTATTCTTAGTTTTTTGTTTTCTTTATTTTTACCTTTTATATCTTCGGTGATATTTCATATGACGTGTTTTGTTGAATTAGCTTTGCTTTTATTTCCATTTTACTTTACTCTTTGGGCCAGGCTCGCATTTTGTATTTTATTTAATAAATATTGTAGATTACAGGTTTTATAAACGAGCTGGCGAGGTATTACCACCTACTACTACCTCACCACATTAACGTTTGCTTCCGTATTACCCAAGGGGAACTTAGCCACTTCAATTTATACATTACACTATTACAATCTTAATATATTAAACATGGGAATAAATATTGCAAGAATAGCATGAGAGAGACAGAATACTTCTCACAACTTGTGGCTTGCGGCGAGATAAGATTATCTTATAGTTCCCCATATGCCTCTGTAATATTGAATATATTTATAATGATATACTTTCAAACATATTTTTAATATATATTTGTGTTTTTAGTTTGCGCTTGCTGTGTATTGGGTGACCACATTGCAGTGACCACTACGGTATACTATGCCTGACCTAGGCGCGCCCACAGTGTAGCTCTCTATCTACAAAACTGTATGCTCTTTGTCTGTTTTTCTAGTACTGTAGCTCTCCCATTTAGATGATGCCGCCCAAGACAAAAAGGACTTTAGGTGTTGAATCACAGGGTGGTAATGAGCCACAGAGGGATGCTGGCGCACTACAAGTTCTGGAAGAGATTGCTCGTGTTGCTATCCCAGAGGTACGCGACGATAATGTCGAAATTTCCCGAAACCTCTCGATGTATGAGGAGATTATGAACATGTTACATAGTATGAGAACAGAGTTGAGAGAAGTGAAGAATAAGACTGATAGTTTGGAAGTGGAGCGGAGAAAAATGAAAAGTAGGAATAAAAGGTTTGAGATGAAGCTTTGTGAGAAAAAGTTGAAAGAGCATGGAAGGGCATGAAAGTGAAATTGATGTGAACATAAGGAGTGAACGTTCGTTAGAGGAACATAGGGAACAGAGATGTTCATTTGATCAGGCATCCACACCTCAAACTCCATTGATCGCACAAGGGTTACCCCATGATAGGCCGGTTCATCTACCATATCTATATCAGCCACAGCATCGTAATGATGTCATGCCACCGGGATTCATCCCTGCACCTGCTCCATTACCCACTTTCCCTAATGTTGCCTATGCATAAGTCTTCCCGCTTATATAGCGGGAGGACTTATATTCTGATATTCCGATATTTCGCGATGAAACTTCGGCAAATAAC
>NC_051416.1:38265633-38265802 GCF_015228065.2 Penaeus monodon
GATTATCGAGGAGGACGAGCCCCCATCAGTAATAGCAGAATTTGCTTAGCAAATATATAATACTAGAATGGGCATCTGTCAATATGACACTAACTCTTCTCAGCCTGAACCCACACCAGCTAGGCAGCAGCAGTCTCGGCGGTATGTCAATGTCACACAGACACCTAAA
>NC_051416.1:38265853-38266671 GCF_015228065.2 Penaeus monodon
GTTAATATTAATACTGCATGTTTCAACTGTAGGCAGCAAGGGCACAGAGCAGCTAATGTCCCTTTCCTGAACACCGGCACCGACCAACCCCTGTCGATGTTGGATAGTCTTGAGGGGCAATCACTGCTGAGAACCCCTGCAGACTCGCTCAGTAACTAGTCAGGGAGACCAATTGTGCCAATCAATGTCAGTGGCTCCCCTGTATTAGTCTTTGTTGACACTGGCTCAGAAGTCTCGATCATAAAAGTCTTCAGCTTTGCAGAGGATGTGTGTATATAAGAATACATACTAGTAGAGGCTTCATGTGAGGTAAAACTCTGATTTGTCATTTCTTCCAGAGTTATGATTAGTCATAGAGAATTTAACATTTCCAGGTGATATTTTGCTTGGTATGGACTTGTTAGGGCAGAAGATAGATGCTTCTGCCGCTAAGTGTACAGCCACAGCAGGCTCTCTGAACACAACCATTGAAACAAGACTTGCTACATTCAAAAACATCTGGCAGACACTTTTGGTTGATTTACGCCATGTTCATAGAACCACATCAATTCCGGGTAAAGCTGCCAAGTTTGTCAGATACAGGGTCTCTAGGGGTGCTACAGGAGATGCAGTGTTTCTGGAAGCTCAAGGTTTATAGTTCCAGTGTTGCAAGAGTCACACCAAAAAGAGAATGCGATGATTGTGTCGTTAATCTTGGCACGAAACCACTCACCCTTATAAATGGTAAGAAGCTAGGTAATGTTTGTAGTGTGTCTGAAAGAGAAGTTGGCATCAGTGATGATGGTGAAACTGTCTCTCCTCTTCTGGTCAAAAAATCC
>NC_051416.1:38271711-38272046 GCF_015228065.2 Penaeus monodon
TTAAATTCTATGAAAAATGTTGAAAGAGAATCATAATGATATGTGTTTGATCGTCTAATAGACGTTTTTCGGCCATGTTAAATAAAAGGTTATTTTGCTATCCAAATGTTTGACAAACATGGATATTGTTTTCAACCGCTTGATTCGAACTACAATTATAAAAAAAATCGCATTTTTCAGGGAATCCGTAGTCACAAATGGTAAATTTAAGACAAGTAGGATTTTAGTGGTATGATGCAAAATTACAGGTTTATGAATATTTTCTAAGGGTAGTAAAGGGGGACGATACTTCAAAAGAGAATTTCATATTCGGTATTTTACACAGAAAGATAAAC
>NC_051416.1:38274106-38275157 GCF_015228065.2 Penaeus monodon
CTCGCAATACTTTAATATATTTACTTTCTGTCTACTGTAACCCCATATACCTTTCAGATGAAAATATAAATCTTGTAAAAGTGGCCGCATTTAACCCTCTTATCTCTCATCTCTTATCCTCGAACGCACACATTCATGCTCTCTTGTGGCACTCTATATTACCTCATAATATATTTCCCTCCACCATCCGATCGCCATTTTGCTTGTCCCACAGCTGAAAGTTCAAGAAATGTCTGCCTTTACATGTGTTTCTGTAACTACGCTGACTGCAAAACAAGTTAGCCTTGTTCCCGCGCGACCTCGTTTCGTGGATTTTGAAACTGTTCTCGGCTTCGAAAGACTTTGGTATTTGAGGGTTTTAATCGTTTCATGGTGGAAGTCCGCTCGAAAAGCATGTCACTGTAATTATTTGCTAGGATTCAAGCATCTATTTCTTATTACATTTGACTTCTAAGAGAAGGAACGCCCTTGGTGAAGATGTTGATTTATGAACTAATTATGCACCTCATCAAGGAAAGGGAAATGTGAGAAGCCAGTGAAATACGTGTCTTTCAAAGGCTTCTTGTCTTTTGAGGGTCCTTGATCACAGGAAAGGCCGAAGACCACGAACTTTTCTAAAGGTTCCCCCTCTTCTCCCCCTTTCTTGATTTCAGGCGATGGAGAAGAAAAGGGACATCTGTCACTTAAACAACTATATGGTGTCTCTTTATTCAGGAACTGATAAAGAATGATGAGCTTTTATTATTTCGATGATAATAACAAAAGACATTTTTTTTTTCTTTTATCTAATACTTTGCTGTGATGTGGATTATTTTTCTGTAATTTGATCAGAACTTTCTATGAAACTTCCAAAACAACACAATGACAACTTTCGTCCCAGAGGAAATTACCTTGTTTCCTTTCCTCTTTGATGACTTCACCGAGTTCGCTGCGAAATAGGATCATTGTCGTGGCCGTTATAAGGTGTGACGACCACGAAGATGCGACGTTGATAGCGCTGGAATGATTTGGATCGACAGCATGTGAGAAGAAAGCAAATGCACATGGAGAA
>NC_051416.1:38278436-38278722 GCF_015228065.2 Penaeus monodon
AGAATTTGCGATGACTTGTTTGTGCCTTACTCTGCATCATTTTTGTAAATATAGTCTTGATTCCAGCGAAGGAAAATGTGTACTGGTCGGGTGAAAACTTATAAGTAGATCTGATCTCCGAGATCATCTTCTGGCCCAGATGCCGGTAATCCATAAGGCATAACACGATTATCTTTATCTTAACAGAGAATCATAAAATCGCTGTTTAAACAAATGAAAGAGTGGGTAGCTTTAGTGGAAAGTATTTTATCATTACTCGTTAAGGGTACTTTGAGAATGTCTCAGG
>NC_051416.1:38278754-38279389 GCF_015228065.2 Penaeus monodon
CATGAATTCTTCAGAAGTGTTCTGGTATCCAGATGAGCAATATGTAATGTTCTCCATATCCCATCCTAATGTAAGAATGTAATCCAATATGCGGTATAATTTGCAGAATACACCAGTGATTACAAGGACAAGGACTTAAACCTTCGGAAAGTCTTACAGGCTCCCCGCCTGTAAGACTTTCCGAAGGTTTAAGTCTGAGTTCAGCAACTGTAACCAATCCTGTTGATTTTCCTTCCTTGCCTCAAGAATTGTTCAAAATTTAAGCTTCATGTAAAAATAACTATCCGGGAATAAATACCCGTGACAGAGAAATGTGGCGGCTGTTTCCTTTGCCAGAAACACCTCGCTGAGCCACCAATAATATTATGATTCCTGATTACGTGAATGGTCTGTCCCTGGGAAAATATGTGTGTTTATCTTCTCCTGCAGCCACTTGTCTCCTCTCTCCAGGCTCCCTCGACTCCACTTGAAATTCGAATAATATATATCCATGTGTATCTCTATTTGCAAACTAACACTACTGCTACTTGTTAAGATGCAGACATTGAACATGTGATCGAATCAAGTCTTTCGGATAACAAAAAATTATTATTTTCTTTTTATCTTTTAGAACCAGAATCACCGTATATGTGTTG
>NC_051416.1:38279776-38280183 GCF_015228065.2 Penaeus monodon
CACACGTCCTCCAGTTCTTCTCATGTCTATATATACGATTGTTAGTAAAATACTACGATAGTACTATACGAAATGGAGTTGGAGATAAGCGAGTGTGAGTGAATAAAAATCAATGACATGTAAAGATAGCAAGATATTGAGCGAATCGGAAGCCACAAAAGGGACAAAGACCAAAGGTCCTCGAATAAAATCCCTACCCAACGTTGTCCGGCGTAGCTTCCGACCCTGGCTGGCTCAGAAATTCAGTAATCTCTTCTGTTATGTTTCAGAATTATTCTCGCTGATGGCAGAACGGAGTGACTTTTTAAACAATAAACTTAAAACATTTTGCTCGATACGGTAAACATTAAAATATATACGACACCGAAAAGCAGACTCAACGATATTGAACTTTACGGAACAGCACA
>NC_051416.1:38280252-38280867 GCF_015228065.2 Penaeus monodon
TCTGAGTTTTCTGTTCACGTGATTTCAGTAAATAAGTCATTATGAAGTGCTAGATATATTTACTTCTCGTTAACATACCACCAGTCTCTACAGCTGTATCTCCTAATAATTTGATGAAAGACTGGATTATCTAGATATGAGACCTTTTCATCGTCTTAGTAAGCGTCAGATTTGCTGGTTATATTTTACATGACTTTCATATTCCTTTATTTAGTTAGTTTTTATGTTCTTCCTGTGTATCCTTTTTCCGGTGAGGTTATATAACTTGCATACATTCCCTATAATGTATCTTGTAGACAGATTCTTACACATGATATACAAGTGATTTGGTCTAAAGGGCGGCGCAAAACATTATGATCTGTTACTGAGGGAACCTATATGAAAATGTTCCTTAGCTCCTTGAAATATCAACTCTATTAATCTTAGCTGAACACTGTAAAGTACTGAAGATTTTTTTCATCTAATATGCAAACAATTCCATCCATCCACTCTCCTTTGAAAGAAACTGAGATATTTTTTGGTTGCTGGATAATCCTTTGAAGAACTGGTAACCACCCTCAACCCGATGAATATAATGAAGCTAATTTCCATTGGTACTCAGAAGTCACAGTTTCT
>NC_051416.1:38281136-38281649 GCF_015228065.2 Penaeus monodon
AAACACACACATAATGAAAATTACCAGATTTATGGACAACGTTTCACGTTCTTACCTTGAATATATGCACCCACACTCTTTACTCTACTGTTTCTTAGGAAAATGCGAAGATAAACAGAATGTGTTTTAAGGTTATTTAATGTGCCGCCTAACCCTCATGATGAGTTTAAACTTTATAATTTAGGTTCAGTTTGTTGATATAATGTCAACCTTCATGCACTGTAAAGTCAGAACCTACTTGCACGAGTCTCTTCAATCCCGTGCGTAAGAAAACTCCTCTGCATACAATTCTTCCATCAGATGCCTATACATACCTGTTGCTGCATCCAATGACAGATTTAGCAAGGCTGAATTGCCTAAGGGAAAATGCATACATACTTTTACATCCAGGAATTTGCGAATGTGCATGGAGCCAGCGAAATCAATTCACAGAGTAAATTAGTAACAATATATATATTTTTCTTTCTTTCTTTCTTTAGCAGCACTGGCTTTATTTCATAAAAATTTACTATC
>NC_051416.1:38281673-38282642 GCF_015228065.2 Penaeus monodon
CTAATATTTATTTATCGTGGAAATCCTGATTCCAGATTCACTAAAAGTGTTTTTGTTCGTTACCATAAGAAACGGAGATATTTGCAAATGTCGGAATATGTTTAAATGCATACATGTATTCCAATTTCTAAATGAAAATTCGTTGATGCCTCGGTGACAAATGTGATTTTCTTTTGCATTAGTACAGAACTATAATGTTCGTTGAATTGGCTATCTTGGAGCGCTTCGGGAGGTTAATAGCTTCATGTTAACGCAATGATTCATCATTTGCATTGGAAACAAAATAACAGAGGTTACCGTATTTGTCATATTCTTTAAAACGTTTAAGATAACCCGTGAATCCTTACCTGTGTATATCACTCCCCTCATTTGTAGAATGCTGCTGCATTCTCTTCAACCAACGGTTGTACATTAATAGTGCAATATGCCAGCTGTCGCAATAACGTTTCCTCTCGCAGAAGTGACTTACCTGAAGGGAATGGCTGCTATTGCTCCGTAAGGATAATATATCACCATTTTCTTTCATTTGGCGTTCAGTGTTTCGTGTAAAGACATGTGATTTCTTTCTTTCTAGCTTTATTAATGATTAAGATCTCATAAATTTTGATTGCCCATCTTGTTAAGGAAATCTACCCTTGCAGACAAAAACTCTCCTGATTTATTTTTTTCTGTTAGCAAACCACACTAAGTCAGACAACAGTTCATACAACACACGCCACAACTGTAGTAATTTGGTCAGGGTGTTCTGGCCAAAGGCAACGAAATACGAAAGTGCGACGGACAAATAGATCAAGAAAATTGGCTTAATATACCTTTGTCATTCCTAGGGTGCAATAAGTGTCGAATGGTATTGGCCGTACATTTTCCTGTCTGAGTTTGGCAAACCCTGCGCCTTCATAAGAATAATCCTGTCATTTTGTAAAAGGTAAGATATTGGCAGTTCGATATACAAGCAGAAAGATGGTTTTC
>NC_051416.1:38282690-38284505 GCF_015228065.2 Penaeus monodon
TCCGGGAGATGTAAACAAAGCCTCGGAGTGTGCTCTCCTATTTTGACTGTTCCCTGCTTTATTCAGACCTGCCAGACATCTGCTGCTGTGACAAGCACTGTAAAGGTGTGCTGTATTCCCGAAACGTATTGGTGACGTCATGTGCTGATTCTGTGCCCTAGTCGAGGCAAATATTATGGATTACATAGGACCTGCTTCCCTCGCTGACATGGATACTGATCCAGCACTGAGCGAAGAGGATGATATGCGCCAGGAAGACTGGCCGTCGTTACCACCTTAGGTTGGGGAGACAGACACAAGGCCGATCGCAGCGCCCCGAGCCCACACTTCCAGCAAGCGGCCACTGGACTCCACCTCGGATACTGACAGCGAGCCCTTGTCTCCCACTACCAAAACAACCAGACGCAGGGGTTCTCTGCCGCCTTATGATACTCATGATGTGGCCCCCGACCCTCGTCCTCTGCCGCGTCATAACATATCACATAGGCCTACTGCTTTTCCAGCATTTGCTTTGCGAGCAGAGTATATCAAACTTGTATTTAGAGATAACTCTGGGTGGACATAAAGCTTCAATGCTGGCTGAGGTAAACCGTGCATTCAGTCTGGATCGGAATCCTGCTGAGGTCAAGATATCAGCAGTGACGTCTCGTTTCGTGTATGTGTCTAGGAGCCATCAGGATATTATAAACAGTGTGACAAAGGGAGAATTTTTGGCTCTGCAGCTTGATAAGCAAGATTCCTCTGAGAGGCCTCGCAAATATTCCACCTTTCTCCTCACACGGTATCCTGCTAGTGTCGATCCCTCCAAGGGAAAATAACTACCTGGTGTTTATTCTGCTCGCCGGTTTCATCGAAATGGTATACCTATTAATCGACTTGTTATTATCTGGAGACTCCCTGAGGCACCACCGCCAACACCTCCCTTGAGTTTTCTTCTGTGCCTCACATCCTGTGAATTACGCAAAATGCAGGATGAGCGACAATGGTGCTACAAATGTTGGGGCATTGGGCACATTTCCCGATACTGCACTGCATCTGGAAAGTGTGCCTGGTGCTCGGGTGCACATGATTCCCGTACCTGCATCCATCGTATCCCACCCTCTGATGTTGCATCAACTTCGACATGTCAAGACCTACCATCCACAAATGATGCAAAATGGAAATGTCCTCGATGTCACCAGCCTGGAGTGAATGTTTGGCATGGGTGTACAAGACGCTCGACCAGCCCTTGCACTCTTTCCTCTGCAGCCTCACATATACACAAACGTGTACCACTTGCCACTCCTGCTTCACTCTGCTCTACTGACTCCAGTCCAGCTCCACAAGTATCTGCACTTCAAAAAGCTGTTGACTCCCTTAAGTCACAATGTGCTCGTTTTGATACCATTGAGTCTCGCTTTGATTCTCTGGCAGCCTCACTTGCTGATCTCTCTACCAAACTGGCTACTAACGACACAACACTCAAGTCTCTCACTGAAGCCCAATAGGTTGTCATCACTTTTGTTACATCATTTACCGAGAAGCTTGATTCACTATCTACTCGTTTCGAAACATTCACCACTTCCACATTGGAATCTGTCTCTTGTGGCTCGCATCGAAGCAATAATATACTCACGCCTTCTACCTCATCTGGCTCACACGAGCATAAGAGTAATATTCACTAGTAGCATACACCTTCATATCCTCTCTTGGAATGTTTGCGGCATAACATCTCTAGCCAAAATTACCTCACTGAAAAGAAAGAGATATCGGGTTGCTCGAGCGAAGCCCTGAAGTTTGGTTCCGTTGGTTAAGGCTGATTGAAAGGTTAGGGAA
>NC_051416.1:38284620-38284840 GCF_015228065.2 Penaeus monodon
TTGGAGAGAGAAAGCTAATATGATGTAATCGAAGTCAGTCCTTCGGGTTCATTTTGGTTCATCCTCTCCCTGGACCTTTTCCATGTGACCGTTTCGTACAGTCTGATATTCTTTTTGACTAAAAGCTTTAAATAGATCCCCAAAACTTCATCCAAGGAGGATGGTAGACAATGTCAGTTTTATTTCACATCTCCCAATGATATACGTTATGATATGGTTT
>NC_051416.1:38284892-38285105 GCF_015228065.2 Penaeus monodon
AAGATAGATGAATTGCAGAGAAAATGGAAGGAACAAAGTCAGGAAGAAGAGGCTTCTAGGGGATAAATGAAAGTCATTTTCCACAAGGGTGACGTACAGACCGGAAGATGAAGCTGTGGTAGTGACTCAACGGTCTCTTTCATTCTTCTTTTATTTGTTTGTGAACTAACTTTACTTATTCACTAATATAGTTCTGTGTCTGCCACTTTGCTT
>NC_051416.1:38286571-38286673 GCF_015228065.2 Penaeus monodon
TTCTAATAATTGTATAAGAAGCAGAGGCTAGGAGTACGAGTGATGACAGCGATGCGGCTGCAGGTCGCCGGTCAGCAGTATTTTTTTCCCATTTTTAGTCCA
>NC_051416.1:38288982-38289086 GCF_015228065.2 Penaeus monodon
ACGGGGAAATTTTAAAAAATCACATTTATTAAAACACTTAAAAAGTAAAAACAGGAAACACAAAATAAAACTTTAAAAAACCAAAATATGGGAAACCCAAAACC
>NC_051416.1:38289385-38289464 GCF_015228065.2 Penaeus monodon
CGAAGAAAGACAGCTTGCTTTACTATAAGTTTGGGGGGTTACAAGCCTTACCCCCAATGAAAGACTATTTAAATATTTA
>NC_051416.1:38289734-38294359 GCF_015228065.2 Penaeus monodon
TAAACCCCTCCCCACAAAGTTCGTTCCCGTCAGTTGGCGGATCAACCGGGTTTTTAGCGAGAAAATAGGCCAAAACTTCTGAAAAGAAAGGAAAGTTAATAAGGGTTTTTAGAAAACAGGATAATTTAAGGGCTTTTTAAAAATTTTTATAATAAAAAGGGAGTGCAAAAATAAACCTGGTTTTGGGATAATCCCAAGATCTGCGACAGACTTCCAATATTGCAACAGTTTCCCCCTTTAAAAAGGGGATTCTGATTCAGAGTCCAATCGGGAAGACAACCTTCGGTTTGGGCACAAAGGAGCTTTTGATTAATATGATATTCACCTCGCTGTTGGAGGGTGGGTTTCAAACCAAGGAAAATTCACGACCAATCTTTTTTCACAATCCTGGCAGGTTACTCCACTTGGGCCCACCCTGGACCACCATGACAAAAAAATACGTAGCACCAAGGTTCCTTCCCGGATGAATCTCTCCCTCAGCTGCGATTGTAGTCGCGGGCCCCACCCTGTTGTGCCTCCTTGCGCCCCCTTGGCGGCATTCCCGCATCTCGTAGTTTTTCCCTAGCCCCTGACCCGATCCTCGTCGCCGTCAATTCGTCGAAAACCCCCCCTTTGTGGGAAAAATATCCATTCTGCCAGTCATCAGATAAAGGGTTTTGTTGACCCACGTCCGTGCACAGCATTTTGATGAAAGTTGAAAAAACGGTAGTTTCCGCCCAACTAGGTGTTTCCTACCCAGGTTCCAAAGATTTTTTCACCATCTATTGTTCTCCAATATCCCTTAGTTTTCTGGGTGAACCGAGTCGTGTAGGCGTCCGAATTTGGATGGTCGGGACACACCTGAGAAAATAACCTATCATAAAATTTTTTCCCATTATCTGCAACGAGTAGACAAAAGTGGAGAATGAGTAAACATACCCCTTGAAAAGGCATCACAACTTTTGGGTTCCTTTTTACGCAGAGGAATTTCAACTGTAAATATCTGGTAAAATGATCTATAATTCCCCAGAACATACCGTGCCTGGGTAGACCAAGAAAATCTAAAGACCCACGATACTCTCTCCATGGGAGTGTAATTTCTGTGGAAGTAAGGGCCCTTCTTCCGCAGGCCTTTTCCCCGTGACAGATAAGACAGGTTGAAATATCTAAAGATCCGGGATGGGCCAGGATCGCATGAACAGCACCCAGCCCTTAGTTCTAGGTAGAAAAATCACTATTTGATAATTACCTCCAGGGAGGACTCTCAGAGTATAGGCACCTGTTCGAATTCCCTCAAGATTCAGGGGATTTTTCCCTAGGACCCAGCGAGTCATTTTAAAGACTTGGCCTTGGGCAAATACGTGTAAAAGAGGACGAGGTCAGGTTTATTTTAAAATAAAACCCATACAAGTGCGATCAAAGGTTCTAACTGCTTCAACCATGCCTAGGCTTCAATGTCGAGGGTTTAGAAAACGGTTCGCCCCCCCCGTAACTTCTGGAAAAGTAAGATATGGGTGGGGGTTTCCTTGGCATCTCGCGGATGAGACAAGCGCCAATAGCTACACCCGAGGCATGAGTGTATTCAAAGGTGCGGTTGAATTCGGGTGTTAGGATGGGGTCTGAAGCAATTTTCCCTTCAAATCTTCAAAGCAGTTGTTGTTTCCGACCCAGTGGAATTTCGCTTTTCTTCAGCGGGGAGTCAAGGGAGCAGTACAAAGCGTAATCCCTTTACGTGTTTTCCGGAAAAACCAGGGTCCAAGGGAAATTTTCGAAGTTTGTTTTACATTACAAGGGGCTGTCATTTGAGTAATCGCCTTAACTTTGGGGCAGGTCGGAATACACATTGGGAGTAAAAGATGACCCCAAAAAACTTTAAAGTTTTTTGCAAATTCACTTCTTCAGGTTTAGCCTGAAGCCTGCCTTTGCCAACAGATTTTTGTTTCCCCAGATGGTCATATGTTTTTCAAAACTTTCCCGAGGCCACAACGCCATCATCTAGAAAAGCAAGCGTGTGTCTTCCTAAACATGGGTGTAATTTGGTTGTAGCCCTTGGAAAGTGGAAGGGGTGTGGGCTAGACCAAAAGGCACCTTCTGAAAATTGTACAGACGATAACCTTAGAAAGCGTTTTTGGGAATCACTTTCCCTTTTCCTCTAAGTCCCGAGGAGATTTTGATCTAGTGCGGAAACCCGTGGGTACCTGCTAACTTGTCGATGGTCCATCAAAACCTGGCATGGGGTAGTATCAGTTAGGGTGATCTTGTTAAAATTTCGGAAGCATTGCAGAACCTTTTTGCCCCCACCTTTTTCCCCACCCAAGAGCAGGGGGTAACCAGGCGAAGGTCGACAGCTCATGATGCCACCCGCAACATTGGTTACACTCTTGTCATGTGGTGTCACGGGCATTTCAGGTAGCCTCCACGTCGGGGTTCGGATGGGTCCCCTTCACCCCGTAGTTACAACTTCGTTAAATAAACGCTAGCTGTTCCAAGAAGTAAGCAAATTTCCCCCCTGCGCACAGATCCTAAATGTGCCAAGTTTTCTCTTGGGAGTCCCCTCCATATTTGGGAAATAGTTTTTAATGACACCCACATCCATACTTACTGGGGGGAAGACATCAAAATCACACTAGTGTAGCCAAAATCACCAATACAAAATGCTTTTCAAAGTAAAACAGTAAAACGTCAAAGCCAAGGTTCACTTGGGTTCCCTCTAATCTGGAAGATGACAGGATTGGGTTTAATATTATCATTTACCTCATTTACACTGGCCAACTATTCCCTTCAAAAATTATGGGTGGGGTTACATTTTTTTTTGACCCAAACACTTTTCACATTTTTTGTAACTGAAACTACGTTTCTTGGGGGCTAGAACTCTGGTGTTCGCCCTTTCATTAACCCAATAGGTTTATCAAAATCGCTGCTCACTGTAGTATTGACAAAACAGCCTGATTTGGGCGACAAATCATGACCCAGTAACAATAAACCGGGGGAAAAATTATTTCTTGTTACAGTTATTCACAAGTCTTAACCTAGAGATGATTGATCAGAAAAAGAAAGGGACCCTAATTTTTAAAAGACATGAATTCTGGGGGGAATGAGATTTTTCAACAAAATGAAATTAAAATTCCGAATAAAAATTTTGCCAAGCAACATTCTCCAGGGAATGAATGTCCCTTAAAAAAACAATGGGTGTTAATTTTTCGGGCCTCATAGAAACTTTTACATTAACTTCCCTTAGACCACTGAAATACAAACCTGAGGTACCTTTAAATGTTCGTTCAATAGGGGGACAGACGAACATTTTGCTTCTCACATTACTTCTTTAAGTATGGCACTTAGACCCAGTATCCACAAAACATGTACAGATTTCCCCAAAAATGTAGCCCCAAAGAGGGCGACCCCGTTTAATTTTACTCTCCAGAGGTTATCTTGGGACCCGAGATTTTTGGTTTTCTGATCCCCATCTTTGCCCCCTCTGGCCTTCCTGAGTGAAATTCCTCACGTGCTGGTGAAGACCTCGCCCTGCCGGGGTGGTGAAAGGGCACTGCCGTGCAAAATGCCCGGTCTGTGAAAAATTAAAACACTGCAGGGTTTTCTGGCGTAGCCCGCAATCTGGGGGCCCTGTTATGACTTTACATTTGGGGATATTGGAGTATCTTTTACTGAAGGACCCCGCCTTTAAACGCACCGGCCGTGAAATTTTATTTTTTTCTGGGATGAAGGGCCCCCCACCTGAAGCATGAATGCGTAGATTCCCCCGCGTTGTGCTGCATCAACAACGAGGTATGCTTCTTCCCTTAAAACTATAGTCCGTAGCCCCAAAGGGGTAAAACCTTTCAAAAACACCCTCATTTAAACATCCCGGGACACCCAACGGATTGGGTAACCCGGTATCCTTTTAAAATAATCCCCCAACCGAAATGAAAAAATCCAATGGGGCTTGATATGCTAATTTTGGGTCCTGTAAATGTTTAAAAAATTTAGACTAGAGCAAGTCCCCCCAACTTTGACCTTGCCAGAGCTTTGAAATTTCCCCGTTATGTATCCTCAAAAACAGGAGAATTAAAAAATCAAGTCTGCCGTCCCTCTAAACGAAGCTCTTTGGGGCGCGAATTACGCTTCATATTTGCAGGTTTAACTAAATTCTCTAGGCCCGTCCAAAAATTTACTTTTTGATTAGCTTTAATGGGAAGGCTGCCGATATTTTCCCCTTTTAATTCGGCACCGAATCTTCTTATTTTTGACACACTCAATACCGTTTGCGTGACAGGGGCAATTTGAAGAATTAGGGGGCTGTTCTCTAATAAACTCTCAATCTTTTTGTCGGTGAAACCCTTTTTCCCGCCATTTTCAACGAGCCGTGCCTTGTACATTGGAGGCCCGTTCACTTTTGTTGCGTAATCTGGTTTAAAAGGGTAACGTTAGGTACTAGAATGAAGCGTTTAGATTTCTTTTTGCACCAACTTCACTTGCTTAAGCGTTTACTTCTCTTACCTGGCCCTATTTTAAAACTATTGGCAATTAAACAAAAGATCTAGCATTTGTAATTCATCACCATGCCTTGGTTAAGAATGAGCCCCAAAATGAAAGCTATTTACAGTCCGATCCACTGCTGGCACCAAAAGAGATGGTAGTTTTAGTGTCGA
>NC_051416.1:38295082-38295150 GCF_015228065.2 Penaeus monodon
GCTTTACTATAACTTGGGGTTACAAGCCCCTTTTCCAATGAAAGCTATTTAAAATAGTTAAAAGCTTT
>NC_051416.1:38299864-38300450 GCF_015228065.2 Penaeus monodon
CTGAAATTTTTGCATTTATGAACTTTTAGTGTACTTTTACTGTATTATTGCTATAATGTTATTTTACTTTTTTTTACTGATCATTTTTATTTTTATCTCTTTACTGTTAGTTTACTGATCTTTTACTAGTCATTTCATTGTACTTTTACTGATCTTTTCACTGTACTTTTACTTAATCTTTTTACTGTAAGTTTACTGATCCTTTTCGTGTAATTTTACTGATCTTTTTATTGTAATTTTACTGACCTTTCACGGATTTTTTACTGATTTTTTTATCGTAATTTAATTATGTTTTATTTATTTTATTTTTAACTGTACTTCTACTTTTTTACTTTACTATTACTGATCATTTTATTGTACATTTGATGACTTTTTTAATGTAGTTTTACTAAGCTCTCGGTATTTAAATTTTACTTTGCCTCTTTTTTCTTTTCTTTCGTTATTTTACCCTAAATTCCGACTGATTTTTCCTTGCAGCACTATTCCTTCGTTTTCGATTAAGCTTTCAATATCATTCATTCCAACCTTTGGTTATTCCTTATTCTGCATTATGCTTATGTCTTCTATATCCATTGTCTGTACTATA
>NC_051416.1:38302854-38304026 GCF_015228065.2 Penaeus monodon
ATCAAGTCTTCTTTAAGTCTGCCACACATTAGTAAAAGAAGTTCAACCGAGTATGACGAAAAAAATGACAATCTGCTAATATAATTCCCGTTATCATGATTCATGAGCATAATAAATTTACCAAACAAAAGTGTTGGCTTAAACCCATCCATATATTCTAATACCGTCCAGGAATTAAAATGTATAAAATATCAGCAATGAAGTCAGTCAGTAAACAAAATTTTACGCGCAAACTAGAAAGTTTGCCAATCCTGTACATGCAGTGGAAATAAATATCCATTTCTTTGCACGCAGCGACTTTTTCATTTTCTGAGTTACTTCTCTTTCAAATATCATATATCCTCATTTTACGAAAGTAAACATGAACTGCTAGAGCACGGAGATGATTTTTACTAACAATCAGAACAGTATATGGTTATACTGCTTATTTCTCTTTCCTTTCATAAATAAATGACAGTCTGTATTAGCTTGTTGTTTTGCAAATATGCCTAGGATCATACAACAGCTTCAATACAGCAATTCAATATTAGGATCAAAATTGCATCTTACGTCCTGCAAAGCCCGGAAGACAGTTTTGCCTGCTTAAATCATATGAATTTTCCATATCATCTAGCCCGCAATGAATGACACATAAGACTGTCTATAAGCTTTTATTTTTTCATCAGATTCATTTCCCCCCCATGATCTCGTGATAAAGGAGGTTGCTTTGTCGTTTGCTTTATTGATTGCTTTGTCGTTTTGCTTTACTGATTGTGTATATATCATGCATCTTCAGTAATTCACGTTAGGAGTATTTGCCACTTGTGCAATTTCCTGCCTTGGTGAACGCTCCCATTGCATTCCTCAGAAGTAGACCAGAACTATATTTCTTTTGCGAGTAGTACTACTACGGCAGCCACTGCATGGTCAGGATGCGAACTGAATAAATCAAGTGCAATAACTCCACTGGGATGCAGCAGCTGTCTGAGGGTAATGGAGGAACTCAAATGTCAAGATAGCCTTTAAAACAGAAAGATTTGTGATGTGATACAGGTGCTACGCATTTTCATTGTCAAAAATTACGGTATCAAAATAAGGAAAAAATTATAATTAAGTCAGTAAATCAGTCAAAATATGTCGCTCGCGCATTCGGATATCGAATGGTATGCCTCACCATTCACCATGGTATGCGA
>NC_051416.1:38304057-38304176 GCF_015228065.2 Penaeus monodon
CGTACATGTAAGCATATTAATCCATATATAAATGCAGACTAGGTATAGCTATATTTCAAGTTCATTTTCGATAAGTAGAGCATACTTAAAAGTTTGAAGTACTCACATGTATAATCACA
>NC_051416.1:38304195-38304525 GCF_015228065.2 Penaeus monodon
AGTATATCCAATATCTCCAATTTATGTATTTTTCTGGAACAAGAACAGGCGACTTTCCGTTTAGGTCAATGGAACATTTTCAGGGTTAACCTGCCTTCCTGGGCGGATTTCCAATTGACGCAGTCACCATTTCCATTTTATTTTCCTTTCGATCTGGTGCCGCTTTATCTTTATGGAACATTAAAATATAAAGTCGGCTCACTAATGTTCTTTTTCCTCTCATTTTCAAAAACGTTCTAATATGAGTAACAGTTTTATTTGTCTTTTTATATGGACAGTTTTTCCGAACGTCTGTGTGCGCGAATAACATAAAAAATCCTATCATGGTAA
>NC_051416.1:38311781-38311851 GCF_015228065.2 Penaeus monodon
ATTAAAATTACAAAATTATAACAATTTTAAATTATAAAATTATAAAATTATCTAGCAAATCCTCTATTTT
>NC_051416.1:38315902-38315980 GCF_015228065.2 Penaeus monodon
AGGCCCAGGCCAAGGGGGATGCATCCACCCCCAGGCTAGCCATCTTTGGGTAGGAACCATTTGTTCATCCCTCCCAGT
>NC_051416.1:38316418-38316872 GCF_015228065.2 Penaeus monodon
TTACCAGATAGGGTTTTTTATGTTTTTCGCGCACACAGACGTTCGGAAAAAATGTCCATATAAAAAGACAAATAAAACTGTTACTCATATTAGAACGTTTTTGAAAATGAGGGGAAAAAAAACATTAGTGAGCCGACTTTATATTTTAATGTTCCATAAAGATAAGCGGCCCCCAATCAAAAGGAAAATAAAATGGAAAGGGTGCTGGCAATTGGAAATCCGCCCGGGAAGGCAGGTTAACCCCTAAAAAAAAATGTTTTTTGACCAAAACGGAAAGTCGCCTGTTTTTGTTCCAGAAAAATACAAAAAATTGGAGATTTTGGATATACTAAAAAAAAAAAAAAAATGGATTATACATGGGAATTCAAATTTTTAAGTTCTCTCTTTCGAAAAGGGGAACGGAAATATAGCATACCTAGTCTGCATTTATATGGTTTAAATTTGTTTCATTACG
>NC_051416.1:38316903-38318052 GCF_015228065.2 Penaeus monodon
TCGCATACCAGGTGAATGGTGAGGCATACCATTCGTTCCGAATGCGCGACGACATTTTTGATGATTTACTGACTTAATTAAATTTTTTTCTATTTGATACCGTAATTTTTGACAATAAAAATGCGTAGCACCTGATCAATCAAAAATCTTTCTGTTTAAAGGCTATCTTGAATTTGATTTCCCTCCCTTTACCCTCAGCACTGCTGCTCCAGTGGGTTTTTGCATTTGTTTTTTCAGTTGCACCCTTTCCCAAAGCAGGGCTGCCGTGTAGTATACTCGCAAGAAATATAGTTCTGGCTACTTCTGAGGAAGCAATGGGACGTTCCCAGGCGGGAAATTGCACAATGGCAAATCTCCAACGTAAAATTACTGAAAGATATATATACACAATCGTAAAGAAAACGACAAAGCAATCAAAAAAGCAAACGAAAAAGAAACCCCTTTTATACGAGACATGGGGGGAAATGAATCTGATAAAAAAAATAAAACTTTAGAAGTCTTATGTGTCATTCATTGGGGGCTAGATGATATGGAAAATCAATGTTTTAAAGCGGCAAAACTTCTTCCGGGCTTTGCAGGACGTAAATAAATTTGACCCCTAATATTGAATTGCTGTATTAAAGCTGTTTTTGACCTAGGCATATTTGCAAAACAAAAGAAATACAGACGTCATTTATTTATAAAAGGGGAAAGAGAAATAAGCGTATAACCAATACTTTTCTGATTGTTAGTAAAAATCATCTCCGGCTCTAGCAGTTCTTTTTACTTTGTAAAAGAGGAATATATTTTTGAAGAGAAGTAACTAAGAAAATGAAAAAGTCGCTCGTCAAAAAAAGGATATTTTTTTCCACTGCGTACAGGTTTGGCAAAAACTTCTAGTTTGGGGGAAAATTTTTTGTTTATGAGACTTCATTGCTGATTTTTATACATTTTAAATTCCTGGACGGATTAAATATATGGAGGGTTTTAAGCCAACACTTTTGTTTTGGAAAATTTTTTGCTCATGAATCATGATAACGGGAAATTTTATTTTCGATTGTATTTTTTTTGCATACTCGGTTTAAAATTCTTTTTTCTAAAGTGTGGGAGACTTAAAGAAGACTTTATGACAAGCGCCGGTTTCTTTTGACGGAAGTGCATTTAGTCCCT
>NC_051416.1:38318487-38318955 GCF_015228065.2 Penaeus monodon
TATATTATATATATTATATATCTTTAAAAATATGTTTTTATATTATTATATATATAATTATTACTCCCTTATAAATATTATATATAAATATTGAAATATATATATATAATAGATATATAATAATATATATATATATAATATATATTACTATTATTAATATTATTTTTAAATTAATATAATTTAAAAATAGTAATATATTAATTTTTATATATTTAAGAAATATAGGTACTATATTTTATAAATATAATTAATATATAATATATAATATATAAAATTAAAAAATATATATAATAATTATATATCTAAAAATTCTTATTAAAAGAATATATATAATTATAATTAAATAAAAATATAATATATAATAAAATATAAAATATATAAGGGTATATATATATATAATATAATATCTAATCATCATCATAAACATAAATAATAATAATTCTAAAATAATAAACATATAAATAATTA
>NC_051416.1:38319010-38319179 GCF_015228065.2 Penaeus monodon
TTTAAAATATTTATTATTAATATTAATTATTTGTTTAATATATAAAATAATATATAATATATAATAAAATTTTATTATTAATAAATATATTTTTAAAAAATATATAATAATAATCTATAATAAAAATAATAAATAAAAATAATAAAATAAAAAAATTTAAAAAAAATAA
>NC_051416.1:38319205-38319753 GCF_015228065.2 Penaeus monodon
TTTAATTAATATTAAAATTTTAAGGATATATTTTATATAAAAAATTTTTTAATAAATATTAGTAATTATAGTTTTGTTTTTAATATATATATATTATATATAAAATTTATATATAAAAATATTAAAAGTATATATATAATAATATATATTATAGTAAATATTATATTTCATACATATATAATATATAATAAAAAATAAAATTAATATATATATATATATTTTAATAAATTTATATATATATATTATATTAATATATAAATAATATATTTTATTTAATTTTATTATTTGTTTTATATATATGGTTTTTTTGGGGGTTTTTTTTCGTTTGTTTTTGTTTTTTTTTTATATTTATAAAATATAATTATATTTATAATTAAATATTATAATAATTTATATTTATTTGATGTATTATTATATCTGTGTGATTAATATATTTTTAGTATATTTAATATTTATTAATATATATAAAATATATAATATATATAAAATATTTAAATATTATTTAATAATATATATATTATATTTTCTCCTAATATAATGTATATGGG
>NC_051416.1:38319793-38320190 GCF_015228065.2 Penaeus monodon
ATAATTATATAATAATAAAATATATAATTAGATAAAATTATATATAATAATTAAATAATATAATATTTTAATGTATGATTGATTAGAATGTTAAATAATTAAAATATTGTGTAAAATAAAATAAAAAATTTAAAATATATTTTTATATATATATATAATATATATTAAATATTTTATTTATTTTATATTTTTACAAATCAAATTTTTTTTATATATATATATTATTTAATAAATATAAATTTTATATTTTTAATTATATAAATAATGCATATATAGTTTTTTTAAGATATAAAATAAATTTTTAAAATATTATATATTTAATTTTTTAAAAATATTTATATATTATAAAATTTTAAATATAATATAATAATATTAATATTTTATAAAATTTTTGTAT
>NC_051416.1:38321719-38322289 GCF_015228065.2 Penaeus monodon
TTAAATTTTTTCGATAAAAAAATCGTAAAAAATCCGTAAGGTCAGGGAAAAACAAAAAAAAGACGAAAATTCCCGAAAAAAGGACAGTAAATTCAGTAAAAATAAAGTAAAGTACATGGAAAAAAACAGTAAAAAATTTTCAAAGAAAGTAGTAAAAAGATCAGTTTCCCGTAAAGAGGTTAAAAATAAAAAGATCGTAAAAAAAAGTAAAAATAACATGTAAGCAATAAATCGTAAAGTAAAATAAAAGTTCCCTAAATCAAAAATTTTAAAAAAAACCGTTTTAAAAAAGGAAAATCAGGGGGAAAAGGGGAAATTAAAAAAAGTTTTCCCAAAGGTATGCAATGTTAAAATTTAAAAAAGAAAAAAAGTCAAGTAAAATAAAAAAGGTGGAAAACTAATTAAAAAGTCATTCATTATAAAAGATTTTATTTAGGTGTTGTTGATTTATTAAACCCAATTTACAAAAAAAACAGAGAACCTGAAAAGGGCCGTTTAAAATTAACAAAAAGTTTTAGTTACACAAAGCCTTCCAAATCGTAAATACAAAATGGGACTAAAATAACAAAA
>NC_051416.1:38326516-38326606 GCF_015228065.2 Penaeus monodon
AAGCTTTTAACTAGTTTAAATAGTCATTTCATTGGGAGTAAGGGCTTGTAACCCCAAGCTTATAGTAAAGCAAGCTGTCTTTCTTCGGCG
>NC_051416.1:38327336-38327825 GCF_015228065.2 Penaeus monodon
GTCGATCACTACAACTACCATCTCTTTTTGGTGCCAGCAGGTGGGATGCGAGACTGTCAATAGCTTGTCATATTGGTCTCATTCAGTTAGAGCCAAGGCATGGTGATGAATTAGCGAATGCTAGATCTCTTTAGTTTAATTGCCAATAGTTTTATAAAATATGCCAGGTAAGAGAAGTAAACGCTTAAGGCAAAGTGAAGTTGGTGCAGAAGGAAATCTAAACGCTTCAGATTCTAGTAACGTAACGTTACCCTTAATTAACCAGAGTAACAGCAACGAAGTGAACATGGACCTCTCAATGTACGAAGAGCTGACGGCTCGTTGCAATGAGCTGGAACAAGGTTTGCTACGCTGACGGAAAGATATGAGAGTTTATTGAGAGAGACTAGCCCCCATAATTCTTCTAATATTGCACCTGTCACGCAAACGGCTATTGAGTGTGTCATAAATAGAGAAGATTCGGTGCCGAATTCAAAGCGGAAATATCGG
>NC_051416.1:38328300-38330202 GCF_015228065.2 Penaeus monodon
TTCATGCTTCAGGTGAGGGACCTTCAGTCCCAGGTAATCAAAGTTCACGGCCGGTGCGCTTAAGGCAGGTCGCTTCAGTAGAAAGATACTGCCAATATCACCAATGTAACAGTCATAACACGGCAGATTGCAGGCTACGCCAGAGAACCCTGCAGTGTTTTAATTGTCACAGAGCCGGGCACTTTGCACGGCAGTGCCCCTTTCAGCCACCTCACGGCAGGGCGAGGTCTTCACCAGCACGTGAGGAATTTCACTCAGGAAGGCCAGATGAGCAAAGATGGGGATCAGAAAACCAGGAAATCTCAGGTTCCCAAGATAACCATGCTGGAGAGTAAAATTAAACGGGGTCGTCCTCTGGTTAGGCTACATGTTAATGGGAAGATCTGTACATGTTTTGTGGATACTGGGTCTGAAGTGACCATACTTAAAGAGAGTACATGTGAGAAGCTAAATGTATCGTCTGTCACTCCTATTGAACGAACATTTAAAGGTACCTCAGGTGTTGTATTCAGTGGTCTAAGGGAAGTTAATGTAAAAGTTTCTATAGAGGACACAGTAAAATGTAATCACCCAGTTGTGGTTTTTAAGGACATATCATTCCCTGGAGAGATGTTGCTTGGCATAGATTTTATTCGGAATTTTAATTTTCAGTTAGTTGCAAATCTCATTCCTCCCCAGAATTACATGTCTTTTAATAATGTGAGGGTCCCTTTCTGGTTTTCTGATCAATCATCTCTAGGTGTAAGACTTGTGAATAACTGTAACAATGATAATAATTTTTCACCGAGTTTATGTGTATCTCGGTCAGTGATTTGTCAGCCCAAATCAGGCTGCTTTGTCAATACTACAGTGAGCAGCGAGTTTGATAAACCTATTGGGTTAATGCAAGGCAGAACAGCCAGAGTTCTAGTGCCAAGAAACGTAGTTTCAGTTACTAAAAATAGTGCAAGTGTTTGGGTCGTAAATGATAAGCCCCACCCAGTAATATTGAAAGAGGGAATGAAGTTGGCCAGTGTAAATGAGGTGAATGATATATATGTCAACTCTAATCCTGTGCATCTTCCAGATTAGATGGAACCAAGTGAACCTATGGCTTTGGACGATTTTACTGATGACTTTGATAAGCATTTTGGTATTGGTGATTTTGGCTACACTAGTGATGATTTTGATGTCTTCCCCCCAGTAAGTATGGATGTGTGTACATTGAAAACTACTTCCAATATGGAGGGGATCATCCCAAGAGAGAACTTGGCACATTTAGGATCTGTGCGCAGAGGGAAATTGCTTACTATCTTGGAACAGCATAGCGATTTATTTAACGAAGATTGTAACTACAGGTGAAGGACCCATCCGTACACGACAGTGGAGGCTACCTGAAAGTGCCCGTGACACCACATGACAAGAGTGTGAGACAATGTTGCGGGATGGCATCATTGAGCTGTCGACCTCGCCATGGTTATCCCCTGCAGTCTTGGTGAGGAAGAAGGATGGAGGCATAAGGTTCTGCAATGACTTCCGCAATCTTAACAAGATCACCCTAACTGATACCTACCCCATGCCCAGGCTTGATGAGACCATCGACAAGTTAGCAGGTACCCACTGGTTTACCGCACTAGATGCTAAATCTGCCTACTGGACTGTAGAGGTAAACGAAAGTGATTGCCAAAAGACTGCTTTCTCAGACGGTTATCGTCTGTACCAGTTCAGAAGGATGCCTTTTGGTCTAGCCACAGCACCTTCCACTTTCCAGAGGGCTATCAACGCTGAATTACATCCAGTGTTAGGAAGACACACGCTTGCTTTTCTAGATGATGTCGTTGTGGCCTCTGGAAGCTTTGAAGAACATATGGACCATCTGGACGAAACAATAAGTCTGTTGGCAAAGGCAGGCTTCAGGCTGAA
>NC_051416.1:38330643-38332191 GCF_015228065.2 Penaeus monodon
GGGGGCGAACAAGTTTTCTACCATCGACATTGAAGCCTAGGCAGTGGTTGAAGCAGTTAGAACCTTTGATCGCTACTTGTATGGTTGGCATTTTAAGATAATCACTGACCATCGTCCTCTTGTACACGTATTTGCCCAGAGGACCAAGTCTTTAAAGATGACTCGCTGGATGCCTAGGCAAAGGATCCCGCTGAATCTTGAGGAATTCGAACTTAGAGGTGATCTTCTATACCATCTGAGAGTCCTCCCTGGGAGAGTAATTAGTCAACTAGTGATTCCTCGTACTCTGAGAACTAGAGGTCTGGATGCTGTTCATGCAGATGCAGCTGCTGCCCATCCAGGAATCTTCAGATATGTCAACTCGTGTCTTATCTGTCAACGGAGAAAAGGCCGTGCAGGAAGAAGGGCCCCATTAGCTTCCATGCCAGAAGTTACACATCCCATGGAGAGAGTATCAGTGGATCTTATAGATTTGCTTGGATCTACCCACGGCAACAGGTATGTTCTGGCAATTATAGATCATTTCACCAGATATTTACAGTTGATTCCTCTGCGTAACAAGGAAGCCCAGACAGTTGCTGATGCCTTTATCAAAGAGTATGTTACTCTATTCGGTCCACTTCGTCTACTCGTTGCAGATAATGGAAGAGAATTTCATGATAGGTTATTTTCTCAGGTGTGTCAGACCATCCAAATTCGGACGCACTACACGACTCGGTATCACCCAGAAGCTAATGGGATGATTGAGAGAAGCAATAGAGTGGTGAAAGATGCTTTGGCAACCTGGATAGGAGAACATCCTAATGATTGGGACGAGAAGCTACCGTTTGTCAGACTTGTCATCAACAGTGCTGTGCACAGGAGCGTGGGTCAACAACCACTTTATCTGATGACTGGCAGAGATGGATATTTCCCACAGGGTGTTACGAACGAGATTGACGGCGACGAGGATACGGCTCAGGTGCTAAGGGAAAATCTACGAGATGCGAGGAATGCCGCCAAGGATGCTGCAAGGAAGGCACAACAGGGATGGGCCCGCGACTACAATCGCAGACTGAGGCAGAGATTCGATCCAGCGGAAGGAGACCTCGTGGTGCTACGTATTTTTCGTCATGGTGGTCCAGGCTGGGCCCAAGATGGAGTAAGCCTGCCAGGATTGTGAAGAAGATTGGATCAGTGAATTACCTGGTTCGAGAACCCGACCCTCCACACAGCGAGGTGAATTATCATATTAATCAAATGCGTCCTTATGTGCCCAACCGAGAGGTTGTCTATCCCGAGTTGGACTCTGAATCAGAATCCCCTTTTTAAGGGGAATCTGTTGCAGAGTATTGGGAAGTCTGTCGCAGATTCTTGGGAGTTATCCCAAATCCAGGTTTAGGTTTTGCACTCCCGTTTTTATTATAAAATTTTGAAAAGCCCTTAAATTATCCTGTTTGCATAAGACCATTATTAACTTATCCTTTCTTTTCAGAAGTTTTGGCCTATTTTCTCGCTCACCAGGTTGACTCCGCCAACTGACGGTAACGAACTTTGGTGGGGAGGAGT
>NC_051416.1:38332477-38332559 GCF_015228065.2 Penaeus monodon
AACTAGTTTAAATAGTCATTTCATTGGGAGTAAGGGCTTGTAACCCCAAGCTTATAGTAAAGCAAGCTGTCTTTCTTCGGCG
>NC_051416.1:38335230-38335339 GCF_015228065.2 Penaeus monodon
AAAGTGGACTAAAATGGGAAAAAAAATACTGCTGACCGGCGACCGCAGCCGCATCGCTGTCATCACTCGTCTCCAGGCCTCTGCTTCTTATACAATTATTAGAAAAAAA
>NC_051416.1:38335660-38335756 GCF_015228065.2 Penaeus monodon
ACCGGGAATAAGATTTAAAAATATAAAGAAAATCAATGAATTAAAACTTGAACATAAATCTTGAGGGTAAGAACCGACTCTGATAAGAATTTGATA
>NC_051416.1:38336791-38337081 GCF_015228065.2 Penaeus monodon
AGAATATAATAAGCCAGTCTACAAATATTTCTGGTTTAAATATCCTAGAAACATGTATACGCTAATCTTATATCTATAAGCAAAGTGGCAGACACAGAACTATATTAGTGAATAAGTAAAGTTAGTTCACAAACAAATAAAAGAAGAATGAAAGAGACCGTTGAGTCACTACCACAGCTTCATCTTCCGGTCTGTACGTCACCCTTGTGGAAAATGACTTTCATTTATCCCCTAGAAGCCTCTTCTTCCTGACTTTGTTCCTTCCATTTTCTCTGCAATTCATCTATCTT
>NC_051416.1:38337129-38337375 GCF_015228065.2 Penaeus monodon
CTCAAACCATATCATAACGATATCATTGGGAGATGTGAAATAAAAATGACATTGTCTACCATCCTCCTTGGATGAAGTTTTGGGGATCTATTTAAAGCTTTAGTCAAAAGAATATCAGACTGTACGAAACGGTCACCCTGGAAAAGGTCCAGGGAGAGGATGAACCAAAATGAACCCGAAGGACTGACTTCGATTACATCATATTAGCTTTCTCTCTCCAATTCTCCTTTTCTCCACCCCCTCCTC
>NC_051416.1:38337443-38339274 GCF_015228065.2 Penaeus monodon
CTTCTCCCTCCTCTCATTCTTTTCCCTAACCTTTCAATCAGCCTTAACCAACGGAACCAAACTTCAGGGCTTCGCTCGAGCAACCCGATATCTCTTTTTTTTCAGTGAGGTAATTTTGGCTAGAGATGTTATGCCGCAAACATTCCAAGAGAGGATATGAAGGTGTATGCTACTAGTGAATATTACTCTTATGCTCGTGTGAGCCAGATGAGGTTAGAAGGCGTGAGTATATTATTGCTTCGATGCGAGCCACAAGAGACAGATTCCAATGTGGAAGTGGTGAATGTTTCGAAACGAGTAGATAGTGAATCAAGCTTCTCGGTAAATGATGTAACAAAGTGATGACAACCTATTGGGCTTTAGTGGGAGACTTGAGTGTTCTGTCGTTAGTAGCCAGTTTGGTGGAAAGATCGGCAAGTGAAGCTGCCAGATTAAAAGCGAGACTCAATGGCATCAAAACGAGCACATTGTGACTTAAGGGAGTCAACAGCTTTTTTGAAGTGCAGATACTTGTGGAGCTGGACTGGAGTCAGTAGAGCAGAGTGAAGCAGGAGTGGCAAGTGGTACACGTTTGTGATATGTGAGGCTGCAGAGGAAAGAGTGCAAGGGCTGGTCGAGCGTCTTGTACACCCATGCCAAACATTCACTCCAGGCTGGTGACATCGAGGACATTTCCATTTTGCATCATTTGTGGATGGTAGGTCTTGACATGTCGAAGTTGATGCAACATCAGAGGGTGGGATACGATGGATGCAGGTACGGGAATCATGTGCACCCGAGCACCAGGCACACTTTCCAGATGCATGCAGTATCGGGAAATGTGCCAATGCCCAACATTTTGTAGCACCATTGTCGCTCATCCTGCATTTTGCGTAATTCACAGGATGTGAGGCACAGAAGAAAACTCAAGGGAGGTGTTGGCGGTGGTGCCTCAGGGAGTCTCCAGATAATAACAAGTCGATTAATAGGTATACCATTTCGATGAAACCGGCGAGCAGAATAACACCAGGTAGTTATTTTCCCTTGGAGGGATCGACACTAGCAGGATACCGTGTGCGGAGAAAGGTTGAATATTTTGAGGCCTCTCAGAGGAATCTTGCTTATCAAGCTGCAGAGCCAAAAATTCTCCCTTTGTCACACTGTTTATAATATCCTGATGGCTCCTAGACACATACACGAAACGAGACGTCACTGCTGATATCTTGACCTCAGCAGGATTCCGATCCAGACTGAATGCACGGTTTACCTCAGCCAGCATTGAAGCTTTATGTCCACCCAGAGTTATCTCTAAATACAGTTTGATATACTCTGCTCGCAAAGCAAATGTTGGAAAAGCGGTAGGCCTATGCGATATGTTATGACGCGGCAGAGGACGGGGGTCGGAGCCACAGCATGAGTATCACAAGGTGGCGGAGATCCCCTGCATCTGGTTGTTTTGGTAGTGGGAGACAAGGGCTCGCTGTCAGTATCCGAGGTGGAGTCCATGGCCGCTTGCTGGAAGTGGGGCTCGGGGCGCTGCGATCGGCCTTGTGTCTGTCTCCCCAACCAAAGGGTGGTAACGACGGCCAGTCTTCCTGGCGCATATCATCCTCTTCGCTCAGTGCTGGATCAGTATCCATGTCAGCGAGGGAAGCGGGTTTCCTATGTAATCCATAATTTTTGCCTCGATGGGGCACAGAATCACACATGACGTCACCAATTACGTTTCGGGAATACAGCACACCTTTACAGTGCTTGTCACAGCAGCAGATGTCTGGCAGGTCTGAATAAAGCAGGGAACATCAAAATAGGAGAGCACACTCCGAGGCTTGTTTACATCTCCCGGAAGAAA
>NC_051416.1:38339314-38340267 GCF_015228065.2 Penaeus monodon
GAAAACCATCTTTCTGCTTGTATATCGAACTGCCAATATCTTACCTTTTACAAATGACGGGATTATTCTTATGAAGGCGCAGGGTTTGCCAAACTCAGACGGGAAAAAATGTACGGCCAATACCATTCGAACTTATTGCACCCTAGGAATGACAAGTATATTAAGCCAATTTTCTTGATTCTATTTGCCCGTCGCACTTTTCGTATTTCGTTGCTTTGGCCAGAACACCCTGACCAAATTACTACAGTTGTGGCGTGGTTGTATGAACTGTTGTCTGACTTAGTGTGGTTTTGCTAACGAAAAAAATAAATCAGGAGATTTTTTTGTCTGCAAGGGTAGATTTCCTTAACAAGATGGTCATCAAAATTTATGGATCTTAATCTTTAAATAAAGCTAGAAAAAAAAATCACATTCTTTACACGAAACACTGAACCCAAATGAAAGAAAATGGTGATATTATCCTTACGGAGCAATAGCAGCCATTCCCTTCAGGTAAGTAAACTTCTGCGAGAGGAAAGTTATTGCGACAGCTGGCATATTGCATATTAATGTACAACCGTTGGTTGAAGAGAATGCACAGCATTTCAAATGAGGGGAGTGATATACACAGGTAAGGATTCACGGGTATTTTAAAAATTTTTAAAGAATATGAAAAATACGGTAACCTCTGTTATTTTGTTTCCAATGCAAATGATGAATCATTGCGTTAACATGAAGCTATTAACCTCCCGAAGCGCTCCAAGATACCCAAATTCAACGAACATTATAGTTCTGTACTAATGCAAAAGAAAATCACATTTGTCACCGAGGCATCAACGAATTTTCATTTAGAAATTGGAATACATGTATGCATTTAACATATTCCGACATTTGCAAATATCTCCGTTTCTTATGGTAACGAACAAAAACCTTTTAGTTTAATCTGGAATCAGGATTTCCACGATAAAAAAATA
>NC_051416.1:38340296-38340812 GCF_015228065.2 Penaeus monodon
ATAGTAAATTTTTTATGAAATAAAGCCATGCTTTCTAAAGAAGAAAGAAAGAAAAATATATATATTGTTACTAATTTACTCTGTGAATTGATTTCGCTGGCTCCATGCACATTCGCAAATTCCGGGTGTAAAAGTATGTATGCATTTTCCCTTAGGCAATTCAGCCCTTGCTAAATCTGTCATTGGATGCAGCAACAGGTATGTATAGGCATCTGATGGAAGAATTGTATGCAGAGGAGTTTTCTTACGCACGGGGTGAAGAGACTCGTGCAAGTAGGTTCTGACTTTACAGTGCATGAAGGTTGACATTATATCAACAAACTGAACCTAAATTATAAAGTTTAAACTCATCATGAGGGTTAGGCGGCACATTAAATAACCTTAAAACACATTCTGTTTATCTTTGCATTTTCCTAAAAAACAGTAAAAGTAAGAGTGTGGGTGCATATATTCAAGGTAAGAAAAAAGTGAAAAAGTTTTTCCATAAATCTGGTAATTTTCATTATGTGTGGTGTT
>NC_051416.1:38341087-38341682 GCF_015228065.2 Penaeus monodon
GTACCAAAGGAAAATTTGCTTCATTATATTCATCGGGTTGAGGGTGGGTTTCCAGTTCTTCAAAGGATTTTCCAGCAACCAAAAAATATCTCAGTTCTTTCAAAGGAGAGTGGATGGAGGAATTGTTTGCATATTAGATGAAAAAATCTTTAGTACTTTACAGTGTTCAGCTAAGATTAATAGAGTTGATATTTCAAGGACTAAGGGAAAATTTTCATATAGGTTCCCTCAGTACAGATCATAATGTTTCGGGGCCGCCTTTAGACCAAATCCCCTTGTATATCATGTGTAAGAATCTGTCTACAAGATACTTATAGGGAATGTAAAGCAAGTTATATAACCTCACCGGAAAAAGGATACACAGGGAAAACATAAAAAACTAACTAAATAAAGGAATATGAAAGTCATGTAAAAATAACCAGCAAATCTGACGCTTACTAAGACGATGAAAAGGTCTCATATCTAGATAATCCATGCTTTCATCAAATATTAGGAGATACAGCTGTAGAGACTGGTGGGATGTTAACGAGAAGTAATATATCTAGCACTTCATAATGACTTATTTAACTGAAATCACGTGAACAGAAAACTCAGA
>NC_051416.1:38341714-38341807 GCF_015228065.2 Penaeus monodon
GTTAATTGTTATGTTGTTATTAATTTCTTTATTTCTTTGTGCTGTTCCGTAAAGTTCAATATCGTTGAGTCTGCTTTTCGGTGTCGTATATAT
>NC_051416.1:38341854-38342159 GCF_015228065.2 Penaeus monodon
AAAGTCACTCCGTTCTGCCATCAGCGAGAATAATTCTGAAACATAACAGAAGAGATTACTGAATTTCTGAGCCAGCCAGGGTCGGAAGCTACGCCGGACAACGTTGGGTAGGGATTTTATTCGAGGACCTTTGGTCTTTGTCCCCTTTTGTGGCTTCCGATTCGCTCAATATCTTGCTATCTTTACATGTCATTGATTTTTATTCACTCACACTCGCTTATCTCCAAATCCATTTCGTATAGTACTATCGTATATTTTACTAACAATCGTATATATAGACATGAGAAGAACTGGAGGACGTGTGT
>NC_051416.1:38342470-38343065 GCF_015228065.2 Penaeus monodon
AAAACCTATAGGTGTTTTGGGTTCTAAAAAAAAAAAAAAATAATTTTTGTTACCAAAGACTTGATTCGATACATGTTCAATGTCTGCATTTTAAACATTGCAGTGTGTTAGTTTGAAAATAGAGATAACATGGAAATATTTTTCAATTTCAAGTGGAGTCGAGGGAGCCTGGAGAGAGGAAAAAGTGGCTGCAGGAAAAGAAAACACATTTTTTCCCAGGGACAGACCTTTCACGTAATCAGGAATCTAATATTTTTGGGTGCTCAGCGGGTTTTTTCTGGAAAAGGAAACAGCCCGCCACTTTCTCTGTCCCGGGATTTTTTCCCCGGATAGTTTTTTTCATAAAGCTAAATTTTTGAAAAAATTCTTGGGGGCAAGGAAGAAAATAAACGGGATTGGTTACGTTGCAAATCGACTTAAAACCTTTGGAATCTTACAGCGGGGGCCGTAAAAACTTTTCCCAAGGTTTTTAAGTCCTTGTCCTTGTAATACTGGTGTTTCGCAAATTTTTAACCCCATATTGGATTACATTCTTTCTTTGGATGGATATGGGGAAAATTACAATTGCTCATCGGATACCAGAACACTTTAAGAA
>NC_051416.1:38343101-38343537 GCF_015228065.2 Penaeus monodon
CCTGAGACATTCTAAAAGTACCCTTAACAGAAATGATAAATATTTTCCCATTTAAAGCTACCCATTTTCTTTCATTTGTTTAAACAGCGTTTTATGTTTCTCTGTTAAGATAAAGATAACCCGTGTTATGCCTTATGGATTCCCGGCATCTGGGCCAGAAATGTCTGGGGAGATCGATCTACTTTAATTTTTTCACCCGCCCCAGTACACATTTTCCTTCGGGGAAATCAAGACTATATTTACAAAAAGAGCAGAGTAAGGCACAAACAATCATCGCAAATTTTCTCTCTCTCTCCTCCATATATATATATATATATATATTAAAAATAAATAATTTTATAATTTAAAAATAGAATATTGTATTTAAATTTTAAAAAATTAATATAGATAAAGATAAAAAGGGTTAATAATGATAAAAACAGATAGAAAATAAATA
>NC_051416.1:38343676-38343825 GCF_015228065.2 Penaeus monodon
TTTTTATAAAATATAAAATTTTTAATAAATATATTTATAAAATAATATTATATAAAATATATTATATATTTAATATTACTCTTCTTTTCTGTGTTTTAAAGGCGTTGGTAACGTTTTGGGTAGTAAAAATCTTACGACCCCAACCTGTA
>NC_051416.1:38343937-38344120 GCF_015228065.2 Penaeus monodon
TGAAATGGGGTCTCTCCACCAAGGGAAAGTGAGGGCCCCCGTCCATGGTGTGTGGGTAGGGGGGGGGGGTTTTTGGGGTGAGGTTCAAGGTTGTCGGGAAATACCCTCCTATTGGGCCGGGCCCCGCTATGAACTTCTCACCTCAGGGCCGAGGGTTTTGGGGCCTCAAAGGTGACCCCCAAA
>NC_051416.1:38344198-38344278 GCF_015228065.2 Penaeus monodon
GGGGGTTTGGTTTTTTCCTCTTTTGGGCCGTAACCGCCCTTTGGGTCTGACAATCCTTTTGATCAAAAACATCTAAGGTT
>NC_051416.1:38346846-38347933 GCF_015228065.2 Penaeus monodon
TTCTCCATGTGCATTTGCTTTCTTCTCACATGCTGTCGATCCAAATCATTCCAGCGCTATCAACGTCGCATCTTCGTGGTCGTCACACCTTATAACGGCCACAAACAATGATCCTATTTCGCAGCGAACTGGTGAAGTCATCAAAGAGGAAAGGAAACAAGGTAATTTCCTCTGGGACGAAAGTTGTCATTGTGTTGTTTTGGAAGTTTCATAGAAGTTCTGGATCAAATTACAGAAAAATAATCCACATCACAGCAAAGTATTAGATAAAAGAAAAAAAAAATGTCTTTTGTTATTATCATACGAAATAATAAAAGCTCATCCATTCTTTATCAGTTTCCTGAATAAAGAGACACCATATAGTTTTTTTTAAGTGACAGATGTCCCTTTTCTTCTCCATCGCCTGAAATCAAGAAAGGGGGAGAAGAGGGGAACCTTTAGAAAAGTTCGTGGTCTTCGCCTTTCCTGTGATCAAGGACCCTCAAAAAGACAAGAAGCCTTTGAAGACACGTATTTCACTGGCTTCTCACATTTCCCTTTCTTGATGAGGTGGGATAATTATTCATAAATCAACATCTTCCCCAGGGCGTTCCTTCTCTTAGAAGTCAAATGTAATAAGAATAAAATGCTTGAATCCTAGCAAATAGTTTACAGTGACTGCTTTTCGAGCGGACTTCCACCATGAAACGATTAAACCCCCCAATCCCAAAAGTCTTTCGAAGCCGAAACAGTTTCAAAACCCACGAAACGAGGTCGCGGGGAACAAGGCTAACTTGTTTTGCAGTAGCGTATTTACAGAAACCATGTAAAGGCAGACATTTCTTGAACTTTCAGTTTGTGGGACAAGCAAAATGGCGATCGGAGGGGTGGAGGGAAATATTTTATGAGGTAATATAGAGTGCCACAAGAGAGCATGATGTGTGCGTTCGAGGATAAGAATGAGAGGAAAAGAGGGTTAAATGCGGCCACTTTACAAGATTTATATTTTCATCTGAAAGGTATATGGGGTTACAGTAAAACAGAAAGTAAATATATTAAAGTATTGCGAGTTTTATTTCCCTTTTTTTTTTTTCCATTAACTTATTCA
>NC_051416.1:38348165-38348236 GCF_015228065.2 Penaeus monodon
TCATATAAAAAGTAAGTCCATTTCCTGTAACGTTAATGATCTTATTAAAAACATGAGGGAGCGTATTGGAA
>NC_051416.1:38350017-38350347 GCF_015228065.2 Penaeus monodon
GTTTATCTTTCTGTGTAAAATACCGAATATGAAATTCTCTTTTGAAGTATCGTCCCCCTTTACTACCCTTAGAAAATATTCATAAACCTGTAATTTTGCATCATACCACTAAAATCCTACTTGTCTTAAATTTACCATTTGTGACTACGGATTCCCTGAAAAATGCGATTTTTTTTATAATTGTAGTTCGAATCAAGCGGTTGAAAACAATATCAGTTTGTCAAACATTTGGATAGCAAAATAACCTTTATTTACATGGCCGAAAAACGTCTATTAGACGATCAAACACATATCATTATGATTCTCTTTCAACATTTTTCATAGATTTAA
>NC_051416.1:38350525-38351441 GCF_015228065.2 Penaeus monodon
ATTGAAGAGGTCGAAGAGTAAAAAAAATAAAATGTCTTTTGTTATTATCATACGAAATAATAAAACTCAATCAATGTCTTTTATTCGAGGTTCGGCTGATAAAGGGGTACACTACACTTCATATAGTTGTTTAAGTGACAGATAGTCCTTTTCTTCTCGCTATGCGCTGAAATCAATATAAAGGGGGAGGTACTAGGAGGGGAACCTTTAGAAAAGTTCGTGGTGCTTCGGGCCTTTCCTGTGATCAAGGACGGCCTGCAGAATGACGAAGAAGCTTTGAAAAGAAACACGTATTTCAGCTGGCTTTCTTCACATTTCCCTTTCTTGATAAGGTGCATACTTAGTTCATAAAATGCAACATCTTCACGCGAGAGGGGCGTTCCTTCTCTGAGAATTCATAATGTAGATAAGAAATGAAAATGCTTGAATCCTAGCAAATAGATGTAGATACATGAGGCGATGCTTTTCGAGGCGGGACTTCTCACCATGAAAGCTATTAACCTCTGCAATACCAAGTCTTCTCGAACAGAAGCATTTCAAAATCCACGAAACGAGGTCGGCGGCGGAACTAAGGCTTAACTTGTTTGCGGTTAACAGCGTCTTAGGCAGAAAGCACATGTAAAGGGTCAGTACATTTCTTCTTGAACTTTCAGCTGTGGGACAAGCAAAATGGCGATCGGAGATGGTGGACGGTATAATATTAGTTATGATGTATTATAGAGTGGTCTACATGAGAGCTATGAATGTGTTGCGGTTCGAGGATAAGATTATGAGAGGATAAGAGGGTTACAGTGCGGGGCCTACTTTATCAAGATTGATATTTTCATCTGAAAGGGTATATGGGGTTACTTAGAACGAAAGTAAATATACTTTCAAGTATTGCGAGTTTTATTTCCTTTTTTTTGCCATTAACTTA
>NC_051416.1:38351514-38351894 GCF_015228065.2 Penaeus monodon
GGTAGGGAGTCTCTTGCTCTCTTGAACGACTCATCATTCTGTGTCCCAGATCTTTCTTTCTCTCTGTTCTTTCTCTTTCTCTCTCTCTTTTCTAGATCTCCTCTCTCTTCTCGCTTCTCGGGGCGAAGCATTCATCTCACTCTCTCTCTCTTCTTGTCTGCGTCATTCTCAATCGGTTCTCGTGTCTCATCTCCTCTGTATCGTTCTCTCGTCTCTCTCTCGACTCTGCTTCTCGTCACTCTCTCGGCTCTCTTCTCCCTCTTTTCATATAAAATAGTTAAGTCAGGGCATTCGCTGTAAGACGTTAATGATACTTATTAAAAACAATGAGGGAGCGTATTGGAAATATGTGTAGTATATTATTGTGATGTGTTGTGTGT
>NC_051416.1:38352246-38352350 GCF_015228065.2 Penaeus monodon
GCTAGGGTCTATAGATAGTAGTATATAGTCAAAATATATATTACGTAAGTATAGTATTATTTAGGTACTAGTACTTAGTTATATTATAATAGTGTATAGTGAAT
>NC_051416.1:38352539-38352696 GCF_015228065.2 Penaeus monodon
CTATTGAGGGTGGAGACTTAATCGCTGTCGAAACCTTGCAAACTGTCTCAGGGCTTCTCAACTTACGATCTCCCTCCTCCGTCTTTCTCGATTCGTGCGTATCCTCAGCTCCCTGATATTCTCACATATCCTGAGGTTTTCTTATAACTCACGTGCG
>NC_051416.1:38353845-38353959 GCF_015228065.2 Penaeus monodon
TATATTTGATTGATTGCTCTAGACATTACCATGCGAGTGGTGCCACCACTATTGATGGGCATCGCTAATTTATGCATTATCCGAAAATTTATCATTGCTGTCATGCTAGACCTG
>NC_051416.1:38354119-38354549 GCF_015228065.2 Penaeus monodon
TGTTTATCTTTCTGTGTAAAATACCGAATATGAAATTCTCTTTTTGTAAGTATCGTCTCCTTTATACCCTTAGAAAAATATTCATAATACCTGTATTTTGGCATCATACTCTTACTAAAATTCGGCTACTTGTCTTAAATTTACCATTTGTGATTATCATGTCTACGAGATTCCTGAAAATGCGATTTTTTTATAATTGTAGTTTGTCGAATCAGAGCGGTTGAAAACAATATCAATGTTTGTCAAAGCATTTGGATTAGGCAAAATAAACCTTTATTTACATGCGCTGAAAACGTCTATTAGAGCGATCATAACAGCACTATCATATTATGATTCTCGTTTCAACATTTTTTCATTAGAATATTAACCGCCCTAACCGGAAGCTCGCCTTGTGGCCGGCGGTGTGTTTCGATAGTTTCTCACTGCAGCT
>NC_051416.1:38360200-38361301 GCF_015228065.2 Penaeus monodon
TTAAGGATTTTTTGCCAGCTAAGAGAGAGTACAGTTTTCACCATCATCACTGTTATCGCTCAACGTTCGTCTTTCAGACTAGCACTACATAATCATTTACCTAGCTTCTACCATTTTATGTAAGGGTGAGTGTTTCGTGCCAAGATTAATCGGCATCAATCATCTGTCTTTTTTCTTTTGGTGTGACTCTTGCAATCCCCTGGTTAGAAACTATAAACGCTTCGAGCTTTTCGCAGAACACTGCATCTCCTGTTAGCGACCCCTAGAGTTTACCCTGTATCTGACAAACTTGGCAGTCTGTCCCCGGAATTGCTGTGGTTTCTTATGAACATGGGCGTAGAAATCAAGCCAAAAGTGTCTGCCAGTATTTTTTTGATGTAGCAGTCTTGTTTCAATGGTTGTGTTCAGAAGTCTGCTGTTGGCTGTAGGCAGCTTTAGTGCTTATAAACAGAGGCATCTATCTTCTGCTGCCTAGTGACAGTCCATACAAGCAATATATTATCCACCTGGAATATGTTTAAATTCTCTAGACTAACTCATAACTCTGGAAGAAATGACCTAAACTCAGTAGTATTACCTCACATGAAGCGCTCTACTATATGTATTCGTATATACACACAAATGTCCTTCATGGGCAAAGCTGAAGACTTTATGATCGAGACTTCTGAGGGGCGCAGTGTCACAAAGACATAATAGCAGGGGCCACTGCATTGATTGGGCAACAATTGGTCTGCCCTGACTAGTTTGACTGAGGGCGTTAGTGCTGCAAGGTTTCTCAGTCACTGATTGCCGCGCTCAAGACATATCCAACTTCGACAGGGTTGGTGCGTAGCCGGTGTTCAGGAAAGGGACATTTAGGCTGCTGGACTGTGGCCCTTGCTGGGCCTCAGGTGATACATGCAGTATTAATACTTAACTGGCACGACAGCTTCATGTGTGTTGTGCGATACGCAGTGCTGTGAAACTTCGCACCATTAGGGTGTCTGTGTGACATTGGCCATACGCCGAGAGCTGCTGGCTGCCTATCTGGTTGTGGGTTCTAGGCTGAGAAGGAGTTAGTTGTCTATTATTGACAGTAGTGCCGCATGTCTATGTATTATA
>NC_051416.1:38361355-38361428 GCF_015228065.2 Penaeus monodon
GCTGAGCAAATTCTGCTAATTACTGATGGGGGGCCGTACTCTACTCGAGAATCAAACAGCCTCTCAGGCTTAT
>NC_051416.1:38361460-38362714 GCF_015228065.2 Penaeus monodon
GTTCAGGATTGCGGCAAATAGATTTGTGTGATCAGATACACCCTAGATATACATGTGGATCCATATAGAAGGTATAATTAATAATCAAGAGGGGACTCTCCTAGGTGTCATCTTATGGGTATTCAAGCATCTTGAAAACGTCTGAGCGAGGGCTATATGTTCCTCAAAACTTACTAGTCGCATGCAGGGGCTTTAAGGGAACGCCAATTTACAACATATCAAAAACATTAACGCATTGACATTATAGAATCTGGCGATTGGCGCCCTGCAGTGAGCTTAGTCATTTCTGTAGAAGTGGCCGTCATCTGCTGCAGGCCGGTCTATGTTTTTCATGGCTGCTGATCTCAGGTGTCAAGGCTCCTGATTCTGCTTTAGCGGGTATTTGGCCGAAGTTTCACAAATCGGCGAAATATCGATATCATAGAATACTAGTCTCCGCCTATAGATAACGGAAGAGCTTCTGCATAGTGCATACCTATTGGGGCAAGTGGGTAATGGAGGCAGGGTGCGGGGTATGATCCCGGATGGCATGACATCATTAAGCGATGCCTGTGGCTGATTATTAGATTAAGGCGTAATATGAATCGTGCTCTAGTTCATGGGTAAACCCTTGTGCGTATCATGGAGTTTGAGGTGTGGATCCTGATCAAATGCACATCTCTGTGCCCTTGTTCGGGGCTCTAATCGAACGTTCAGCTCCTTATGGTTCGACATGTCTAATATTCACTGTCATGCGCCATTGCTATGTCTCTTGTCTAACTTTTTCTGCACAAAGGCTTCCTCAAACCTTTTATCCTACTTTTCATTTTTCTACCGCTGCCACTTCCAATTACTATCGTCTTATTCTTTCACTTCTCATCACTCTGTTCTCATACTATGTAAGCATGAATTCATAATCTCCTCATAACATCGAAGAGTTTTTTCGGAAATTTCGACATTAATCGTCGCGTACGCTCTGGGTATAGTCAACTACGAGCTTTAATCTCTTCCAGAACTTGTAGTTGCGCTCATGCATCCGCGACTTTTAGCCATTACACCGCCTGTGATTCAACACCTAAAGTCCTTTTTGTCTTGGGAGCGCGCATCATCACTAATGGGGAGGCTTCATGCTAGGAAATAACAGTACAATAGCGGCATACAGTTTTGTAGATAGAGATCTACATCTGTGGGCGCGTCCTAGGTCGAGGCATATTGATACCGTGAGAGTGTGTCTGAACTGCATATGTGGCACTGATCCAGATACACAGCAAGCGC
>NC_051416.1:38362780-38363232 GCF_015228065.2 Penaeus monodon
TGTTGAAAGTATTTAAATAGATCATCTTATAAATTATTATTCATATATTGACATGAGGGGCATATGGGAACTATACGGATATCTCTATCTCGCCGCAATGCACAAGTTGTGAGATAGTAATTCTGTCTCTCTCTTATGCTAGTTTCTTGCAAGTTTTATTCCCGATGTTTAATATATTAAGATTTAATAGTGTAGTTATAACAAGATTGAAGGTGCATAAGTCCTCTTGGTAGATCAAATACCGGAAGCAATACTTAATTGTGGTGAGGTTAGTAGTAGGTGGTTAATACCTTATCGTCCAAGACTCGTTTGATAAAACCCTTATATCAGACAATACTTTTTATTAAATAAAAATAAAAATGCGAGCCTGGCCCAAAGAGTAAGTAAAATGGAAATAAAGGGGCTATAAGCTAATTCAACTAAAACACGTTTCATATGAAATAGTGCACGCG
>NC_051416.1:38363278-38363941 GCF_015228065.2 Penaeus monodon
GATTTGAACGGCAGTTCTTAAATGACCGGCTACATTTATTGGCTTAGAGACACTTGGCAAATATGCGTTTATTCATGAAACTAAATGTAAAGATATGGATTTAAATGAGGGCAGTCCACTATTTTGCTTTTAGTATGAATCATGTGACGGTTGTGGTATGCGTCACTGCTATAAGTTCCTTGGGTTGGGAGGCAGAATCGAATCACGTTCTGTGTCTTGAGCTATTGACTGATTTATTCTTCTTTTTCGTGGTGGCACGGACTACAATATGTGCAAGAATATCTGTCGCATAGTGTTTTGGCGAAGCGCAAATCAGTGCGGCCGACTTGGATACTTTATATAAAAACAAGTAAAATAGACTTAATATAAAGTACACAAATAATAGATAAAATAATTCGAAGCTGGGGGGGCTGCGGGCTGCGAAAACTACTCCATAGACCCATTTCAATATAGTGTATTCATGTATTATGGGAAAATGAAAGCAGCCGTAGGGCCAGACTAAGCAGCTAAAGCAGAGCTCATTAAAGTGCAGACTAATGAGGGTATACATATCGCTGTAGTTGGAATGCTGCTAGCAGATTGCCTAGAGACGGTCCTCTAGCTTACATATATATACCTTGCATTAGTTATTATATTTTGATACGGCTATACCTTCATAGTAGG
>NC_051416.1:38364446-38364591 GCF_015228065.2 Penaeus monodon
ATATATATACTTAAATGTACTCCAATTATACCTATACGTATAGTAATATCCTTGTATTATTAGTACGTTACGTCTTATACAATCATAATTAATTCGAGTATCATCGTGCTTATCTCTCCCCTATTTCTACTTCTAGTTTTGTTCG
>NC_051416.1:38364675-38364765 GCF_015228065.2 Penaeus monodon
CATATATATACGCCATCTAATTATACCTTCTAACTATGACTATATACTCTTCGTTCATAATACGATATTTGCTATAGTACTTACTGTACT
>NC_051416.1:38364833-38364904 GCF_015228065.2 Penaeus monodon
CATACTATCATTCGTATCTATCTGCCTACTCTATATCTACTATAATCTTATATAATATACGTACATATATA
>NC_051416.1:38364954-38365407 GCF_015228065.2 Penaeus monodon
ACTGTATATAGTAGTCGTATCGTTAAAAATATTAGTACCAGTACACCTTATACTACTCATACATGTACCTCTCATATCTCTATTATCATATATAGCATCTATCATATATCTATACACTAACTTATATCCATCATTCTAGTATCGCTGTAGTAAGTATCATACTATAATTATGTATATATATTTATAATACCTCATACTCATTGTCATATATTACATATATATAGTGTATATTATAGTGCGTATGGGTATATATATCTGAGTACGTATATACTATAGGTAGCAATATAACTATCCATATAATATATAACAAAATAGATACCTAATCTTGTATGTAGATATCTTATATAATCACATACGTCGTCTCTCTCTGCGATGCTCTATCACTATATCATCTTATACTATATATCCGTCGGGTCTTCGTTCCCAAACCGGCCGGACGGCACCCACAAAACG
>NC_051416.1:38366257-38366427 GCF_015228065.2 Penaeus monodon
CCTATCCTATTTAGCAGTGATATATACACGTATAATACTAGTAATCTTACATAAACTAAGTTTTATACCAGGTGCTATATATTTATATATTCCCTAAAAAGTATACTAATCTAGTAGGGGTAATAGGGTGATATATATACATATATAGTAGTATGTGCTTTGCAATTGGT
>NC_051416.1:38366752-38366946 GCF_015228065.2 Penaeus monodon
AGGCTGACGATTGGAGGTGGGTGAGCAAGGCTTGCGTCAGTAAATCGAGCTCAATATTAGGGAGGTTTCCATATTAAATGGTAAGGGAATTACTGACTAGTGCTGTAACTTACATGGGTACAGTCAACCACTCATTTGCTTCGCTATTTCTTGTGAGTAACTTTTAGAATGTATTTCTCTGGTTAAAACATTTA
>NC_051416.1:38367038-38367113 GCF_015228065.2 Penaeus monodon
CGCTCAGTGTCCAATTCAGACTTAACATGGATAATATCCAATTGATGTCATGGACATTTAACACTGATTGATTTG
>NC_051416.1:38367379-38367564 GCF_015228065.2 Penaeus monodon
TGCCATTTATCTAGGAGTAGATGGCTATAGCACTTTGATGCATCTGAGAAAGTATTGTTTCAGCTAGGTTGCAATAAATATGGGCTTCGTAAGGGCTAACATGTATCAATGTATTAGAGGCGTCGAATGTTATAGATATTCTTTTATTTTGTATTATTATGTGTGATATCAAATAAGAGGCTCTT
>NC_051416.1:38367696-38368263 GCF_015228065.2 Penaeus monodon
ACTATTTGTATACTGTATGGATGATATGATTTATTTATATAATGAAGAAGAAAATAGTTGAAATATAATGGAGTGCAGGAACAAGGCATAAAGAATATAAATAATAATAAATTAATTATAATAATATTTAGATAATTTTTTAAATATTAAATATGTTAGACGCGTAAACTAGCAAGATATATTATTATATTAATATATTATTATTATTTGGATAATATAAATAATAATATTAATTAATTAGATGAGATATATATATATATATGATTATAAATATTAATTATATATAAATTGAAATATTTATTAATAATATAATTAAACTAAAAAAATATATTATTAAAATGGAATAAAGGCGGAAATAAGGAGTATAAATATATTAGAGAAAAATTAGTAGGATCAAGAGAAAAACAAGTTTATATTAATATTATTTAAGTGTTAAATAATTTATAGGAGATATATACTGAGAGAAGTGCATGTGCTACAAGTATATATGTTGCTAAACATGCACAATCCACTGAGCACGTACACACTAGATGTGTGTGCATGTTTGCGTAGGCATATTATTAGCGT
>NC_051416.1:38368309-38368632 GCF_015228065.2 Penaeus monodon
CGCATAAGGCCTTATTTATATCAGCGCATCTATACTCATAAAGACATGATCTATAGACATTTCCGAGCTCTATATATCATTTTTGATGACAATGTTTGTCCCTTTACGAGCATATTTTGCAACGCTGTTGAACATCTTTTCATAATATTGCCTCAAAGGTATTATCCTCTAGCTTGTATTAATGGTTTGTATACATCTCGGGTGGCCAGCCTTATCTAAAGTGCATTGTTTTCAGAATATCTCTTCATAACCCGTGCGAGTATCATGTAGATGTTTATTTTACTTTAATTACAAAATTCTATGCCATACAGTTTCTGAATAAG
>NC_051416.1:38368786-38368874 GCF_015228065.2 Penaeus monodon
ATCAAATTCAGGTTGAAGATGTCATGGATCATGATGGAATTATCCTAGTTGTCTGAATTGGATGCACTGAGGAGCTCACTTTGCTAGT